>NC_135761.1:35386656-35405669 GCF_052425735.1 Oculina patagonica
TCTGTGAAAACTTTTAGGAATGGATAAAATATTTAAATACACGTTGGCTGCTTCAGTTCGAACGTTTGATCTGAATGTTCCGCAAAACTTAAAATACTGATTACAATCCTCTGTGCTGTGATTGGTCACATAAGAAACAAAGGGAAAGGAATGTTGTTCGAATGTGAGCAGCCGTTTGTGGGGGGGAATGTTGCGTAATTAACACGTGGGCTACCTTTTGTGATAATACCTGATAAAGCTAGGATTGACTGTACTGGTTGCATTCTGACAGGGCATAGTCTAAAACCTGGACTGGACTCTGGACTGGACTCTGGACTCTGGACTCTGGACTCTGGACTCTGGACTCTGGACTCTGGACTATGAACTCTGGACTCTGGACTATGAACTCTGGACTCTGGACTCTGGTCAATTTTTTTTTTTAATTTCTTCATTAAATATTAAAAAAGTTAAATATTAATGTAAAACCAGATTGATTAACAAATATTTTTACTTTTAATTTGTTAATTTTCTTTTTATTTTACGATTTTTTTTTAATATTTTGAAAGCGTCTTTCAAAAGATCATCATTATCATTTTCATGATAAGGATGTTTTGATAGCGACTCTTGTGCAGTCATGTACAGGGAAGCGTCCGAGTTTTTGTGCTTGTTTTCCATTTAACAGGGCAATAATTAAGAAAAAAATCGGAAACGAAAAACAGTTCGAGTTAGCGGGTTTTCGAGTTATCGGGGTCGATTGAATATGACTAAAAGATGGAAATGGTAGTTTGTTGGGCATAGTTCGAGTTACCGGGGTTCTACTGTACTCTCGTGCAATTGGGGGCTGACTAGTAATTTGATTTTCTCTTGATCTTTGTTGCCTCCTCAGTTGCCCCGTCTCCTCCCTGACTGCCCTTAGAGATGCCAATCTGTTTTCGTTACCCGTGATGGACAAATAAAATTCTCTCAATTTCCACTTATTAAATACAATCTTAACTTTCTACTCCGTTTCATAGCTATTTAAACTGTGCCACACTGTTTATTCGATGAATTCACTTCGCTTAACATTACATGACTTTATTTTTACTCACATCTTTTATACAGAACATTTGAATATATATAAAAAAAAAATCAAAAATCCTGGCGCAAAAGATTGCAAGTCTTTTCTAACGTAACGGCATAAACACCATCAACAGGCAGAACACTTGTGTGATACATAAGATAAACAACAACTGTTCATTATTAACCAAAAACATCATTTGATAGTGTTTCATTTCTGTTCATCGTTATCGGTACGCAACGGCAACAAACTTTTTACATTTTTCAATTAGAGGTAATTCGGTAGCACTGATCCAGGCTACTAATTATGTTTCAATTGACATTAACGGATCCTAGTCATCCTCCGCCATTTTTTCTGCCATCTAAATTCGAACATTTTGCATGTTAAAAAGAAATCCAAGTCCATCCTCCTGCGTTTGCTTACCATGGAACTTAAACTGCCAGAAAATCCTTTTTAAAATTATCGGTACTTATTTTTGACAAGTTATTTAATAGTTTTTTGGTTTATTTGGAGTGAAATTTATTAGTTGAACTTAAATGATCCTAGTTTGCCTCCGCCATTTTCGATACCTTCAAAAACATGAAAACTGTATGGCGAAAACAAGTTCTTATTGCACTGAAGTGTGTTTAATTGCTTTTGTCAGTTCCACACTTATCTATTTCTGCCATCTATTTCCTTCAGACACGCTCCGCGAAAATATAATATCTAAATTATCGTTTGTAAACAAAAACAACCTCGAAAAATTTCTGAAAAAAAAACGTCAGAAGCAATTTAAAAAAATTCAGAAATGATTCTTATTTTTTCATTAAACTATTTGTAACTCGTCCAGAATGTGCCGTCGATGTTCCGGCAACAAATACGGGCGAAGAACGGGGGGAATGACTACGAGAAAAGGAATGAATGCTGGCTGCATCATTTTTACGCAGCTGACCTTACAATGGTAGTAGACGTTTGCAAGGTTTCCCCGTTTTTGTACGCCATTTTGCCAATACGGTCTTCTGGTAGCAGAGATGATGACCATGTCATTAGGGGGCCGAGGGATTTGCAGATTATTATCACTGCCATTTCGGCTCTTTAGCATCTGGCCACAACCGTAACACTTCCTGACAAGTGGGAAACAGAATTGTAGGAGACCAACTTGATACGCCCCCTCCTGCATTTTTGGCTGAGACAGTGCATTCTGAGGTCCGGCTGATGATAAACCCTGCTGGAATTAAATTTTATAGATTGTTCAACCTTTTAAAAGAGATCGTTTCTGTTACCAATTACTAATGTTATCATGTATTGTAACACAATCTAAAAATTTAGTGGCTAATAAAAATAAAAGATAATACACGGTTGTGCAGAGATCATACTTTTCCTAAAATTTCTGTAGATTTCTGAAGCCTACCAAAGATTGCCGAGGAATATTCGAAGAAGTTTTGCGATTGATATCAATAAACATTAACTCAATTAGCATTGAAACATGTCAAACGCGTCAGAAAACGGTGAGGAATATTCGAAGAAGTTTTGACATTGATATCAATAAACATTAACTAAATTAGCATTGAAACATGTCAAACGCGTCAGAAAACGGTGAGGAATATTCGAAGAAGTTTTGACATTGATATCAATAAACATTAACTAAATTAGCATTGAAACATGTCAAACGCGTCAGAAAACGGTGAGGAATATTCGAAGAAGTTTTGACATTGATATCAATAAACATTAACTCAATTAGCATTGAAACATGTCAAACTCGTCAGAAAACGGTGAGGAATATTCGAAGAAGTTTTGACATTGATATCAATAAACATTAACTCAATTAGCATTGAAACATGTCAAACGCGTCAGAAAACGGTGAGGAATATTCGAAGAAGTTTTGACATTGATATCAATAAACATAAACTCAATTAGCATTGAAACATGTCAAACGCGTCAGAAAACGGTGAGGAATATTCGAAGAAGTTTTGACATTGATGTCAATAAACATTAACTAAATTAGCATTGAAACATGTCAAACGCGTCAGAAAACGGTGAGGAATATTCGAAGAAGTTTTGACATTGATATCAATAAACATTAACTCAATTAGCATTGAAACATGTCAAACTCGTCAGAAAACGGTGAGGAATATTCGAAGAAGTTTTGACATTGATATCAATAAACATTAACTAAATTAGCATTGAAACATGTCAAACGCGTCAGAAAACGGTGAGGAATATTCGAAGAAGTTTTGACATTGATATCAATAAACATTAACTCAATTAGCATTGAAACATGTCAAACTCGTCAGAAAACGGTGAGGAATATTCGAAGAAGTTTTGACATTGATATCAATAAACATTAACTCAATTAGCATTGAAACATGTCAAACGCGTCAGAAAACGGTGAGGAATATTCGAAGAAGTTTTGACATTGATATCAATAAACATAAACTCAATTAGCATTGAAACATGTCAAACGCGTC
Source organism: Oculina patagonica (assembly GCF_052425735.1). NCBI lineage: Eukaryota > Metazoa > Cnidaria > Anthozoa > Scleractinia > Oculinidae > Oculina > Oculina patagonica. Next base: position 35,390,140 of record NC_135761.1, read on the forward strand.
AGAAAACGGTGAGGAATATTCGAAGAAGTTTTGACATTGATATCAATAAACATTAACTCAATTAGCATTGAAACATGTCAAACTCGTCAGAAAACGGTTTGGATTAGATATCCTCGCATGTGAAAATAACATGCTATTTTCACGTGTGTAGATATGAATTTTCGCGCGAAGGATATTTATAAAATAAAACTTATTTTGAACTTACCTGCAATTGCATTTCCATTTGTGAATCTGTAAGGGCTGCTGAGGTGCTTCCTAAATGAGACAGCGGTGTGGTCGAGGCGCTACTGATGGTAGTACTACCACCGCTGGGCATGGTGCTGGTACTTGCGCTGGGCATAATGCTGGTGCTTATGCTGGGCCTGGGCCTGGTGCTAGTGCTGATGCTGGGCGTGGTGCTGGTCCTGCTGCTTGTGCTGGGCCTGGTGCTGGTACTAGTGCTGATGCTGGGCCTGGTGCTGTTGCAGGTGCTTGTGCTGGTTCTGGTGCTTGTGTCCGACCTGGTCTCCATATAATCTTCCACCACAGTTTTGGATTTTTTGTTGGTGTTTTTTCCTCCCTTTCGAATCTGAGTCGATCTTGTTCGCTTTGTGCCGCGACCAGATGGTAAGTCAATTTGCGAAAGAGCTGAAATATTCGCGGCACCTTGTTTGTGCACCTTGTACCAACTTAGAAATGTCTCCGTGTTCCCATCAAGTTCGGCCACGGCTAAGGTGTGGGATCACAGGTTGTACGTCGCAAAGGAAATGCAGTTCTCGTTGCATTCATAGAAAACGCCCCAACGCTTTGAGGTTTTGGAAGTTACGACGTACGGAGAACCTTTTTCTGATTCAACGTAGTGTTGTGGATAGGCGTTGGCACCAGGTGCTGCTATAATGGCATCTTTAGCACGTGACAGAAGTACACAAGCCTTTTGGAAAATCTGACTTAGGACCTCGAAAGGTACGCGAATGATTCCACTTTGTTGAGCAGAAACGGAATGCAGGTTGCTAGTCGTGCAATCAGTAATGTCAGAGAATGATGATATAACATCTTGCGATTTTACTTGTTGGTTTTTGAACTTTTTAAGTAACGCCACTTTCTGCTGCTCGGATTTTCTGTAAAAGACTGTCTCTTTAACTGCGATCTCTTGATACAAAGGATCGAGACTCAAGTCTCCTTTTCCCAGGAGAGCCAATTCTTCTTCCGTTCGTTGACGCTTAACAGTTGTGTGTATCATGCGCACACATCGGGCAGAGAGAGTTTCTTGTTTCCAGTGGTGGCCTTTTCTCTCTGTAGAACGGAGTTCATACACTCGTTCCCATTTTGATCGTAAACGCTTGGTGGGAAACCCAGACCGGCCATTGAACGAACATCAGCTCTCATTGTAAGCTTAATTTGTTCTGCCTTGTATTTGAGGAAATAGGTCAGGAATCGCTGGCCTTGAGGATGACGACTCGTCCACGTCTCCGTCAACGACTGCAACTTCTCATCAAATTCATCGGGAGACGAGGCGTCTATCAACCCAGGTTAACGTTGTCTATTACTTCCGATGTTTGTGCCGAATATTTCCATTCGATATTCGTCAGCAGTGCCTGTTGGCATCCCCAGCTCAGCCAATTTCGAGGAGATGTTATCTTTCATGTGTATGTCACACATCAGGTGCAGTGTGTACGGCAACGGCCTTCCAAATCCCTCTGCCAAAGCTTTTTCACCATCCGTTCCATACACAAGGACATTCTGAGTAGGTGCGTGGAGCTTCACCATTGTGGAAGACAACTCGTAGTAGCTGCCGGGCTCCTTTCTGTGATGGAGCAGTATGGGGCCAATTCGAACTGGATGACAACCTTCTTTGGTCCGCAGGAGCAAGTGGCGGTATGTCGTCAATGTGACGTAATATTTTCCAAAGTTGAATGTGGCGTCTACTCCCAGCACACAAAATTTGGCAGGATGGTTGCAGAAGCGTTCAACATCCAGCAACTGTTGGTTGGTGGCGAGAACTACGCAAGGATCTGAAGAATTGTCTACTTTTCTGACGAACGCTTTTTCAGGCTCTCGGGCATCCTCCTTTAACATTTGCATGAGTTCCACGAAGTCATCACCTTCCTTTTCCTGATGCTTCTGCTTGATATTTTTTATCTGTTTAACATCGCGTGCATGCCCCCCTGCTGATTTTAAGTTCAAAATTCCACCACTTTCTTCTAGACTTTTATGGAAAACATCTTTCGGCGAAGATGTATCTGCCAACTCCTGAAGCCTTTGCTTGGTTTTTTCTGAAGTGCGGTGAAAAGGTTTGTTTGTCTTGCTGTTCCCATGAGGCTTTACCTTGACGTCCTTTTCTTTACCGTCAAACACATACTGTACCAAGGCCAACTTGTGTGGTTTTCCGTCGCCACCTAAAACAAAGACGTCCATTTATTGTAAAAATAGCAATGCTTCAAAAAATGGTATATGGATTTATAGTACACTCAACAAAATGACTGCACTTTGATTGGACGAAAGCAGTTCGATAAATAGGAGAATAAAATAACTTTTTTTCGGAAATACTGTTTATTTGCAGTGACTGTTTCTTGTTTTACAACATGGATTGTAGTTGTTTTGTTTTGTTTTGTTTTGTTTTACACCTTGTGCATTTGCTTCTAAATCCGAATTTTTTTGGCTGCATTTTATCCCATTTATAACCGATGGACTTTGATTTTTCCTTCCGAACACATGGCTCTCAGTTAAAAAAAACTGTTAGAGGCTGTACTCCCAGTAGTAGCTATTACTTTATCGATCCGAAGTCTTCCGAAGTATTCCGAAGTTGACCCGAACACCTCCACAAATTTACAGAGTTGAACCGAACATTTCCGTAAATTTCCGAATTTGACTCGAAGACTTCCGATGATTTCCGAAGTTTATTTGGATTTGAACCAAAGTCTTCAGAAGATGTTCCGATGTTGGCCCGAATTCTTCTTCGGGCCGACATCGGACTTTGGTCAGGAGCCCAAACGGGCTCCCGCTTTGGTTCAAATCCAAACGTCTTTGAATGAACTTCGGAACTCATCGGAAGTCTTCAGGTCAACCCCGTAAATCTTTGAAAATTCTGGAAACAAACTCTGGAAATTTTCGTAGGTGTTCGTGTCAACTTCGGAATACTTTCTGAAGACGAACTGAAGATTTCAAGCGCAATTTTAATTTTGTTGAGTATACTATGAATAATAAATCGTAAGACCTTCTAGCTTCTCGTACAATTCGTAATTAATAGCTACGCGTGATGTTTTGAAAAGGCTCGTGAAACTTTGGGGAAACTTTTCTTGGGGGGGGGGGGGGGTGTTGATGTTTATGGACCTCTGCAAACATTTATTTTTGAAATTCAAAGTATATTTGGTTGCAAACAATTTAGTTCAAGTTTTTGGGAACAATAAACTGATGTTAATGAGACCTGAGAGAAACCACTCAAGACAGCTAGGCACATTTGGATTAGTAACACTTTATTCATAAACTACTTGTATGTTAAACGATAAACACTCCTATGTTATCCGATATGTAATCCCATAGCTCTAATGTCTCGCATACCTAGGAATCTCATCATGCTCCGATCTCTCTAGTATCACTCGATCCCAAAGTCCAAGCACGGGCGACAACAACGAGCTCCTATGTTTAACAATGCATCCTTTAATATTTTAGCTGATCCAATGTAGATTTATATCTGTAAATGCAGGCCTTACAATGGTTCCAATCAGCTCTCTCACGTGCCCTCTGCATGCCCCTTACCTCTAGTTCGAACACACACGCCTCTTGCAATCATTGTTTGCTTCGTGCAGATCCTCACAAGTTCCTTTTTGTCAGTTCGCGCCGAAGCTCTTATTGGAAAATAACCTAAGCTCAACTCTCCGTATTTTTATCATCATGCCAAACCGAGGAAGACCCACCACTCGGAAATCAGCCAGGACCCACCAAGGTCCCGCAGCAACCGCACAAACGCCTGCACAGACTAACTTTCGGTTGATGGCCACCGAGGCCCTTCGCCTCCTGCTGGCACAATACAATCTTACTCAGACGGGCACACGCCAACAGCTCATAGCTCGTCTCGAAGCGAACCAAGAAGTTCCCAGCCCGCAAAGCGGCTCAGACGTTCCTGTAATTCGTACGGTGCAAGACAGCACCCTGGCCCCACAAGCCGAACTGGCGCAGTTAATCGCGTCCATCATCGACGAAAAACTGGCTTCCCGACAAGATGGCGGTCATCTACAAATTCCACGCGCGACGACACGCGCGACGCCCCGCGAAGGCCATGCTGTGGAACCCAGTCTCACGCCGTGGTTCAAGATGGCCGCCAACAACTTCAAGATGGCCGTCAACAACAACAAAGCCTCCCCACGCCTCAATCGGCCTTCCCTGCTCTCCCACAACCTGGTGCATTATTCAACCCATCCGATCCAGTCACCGTCGCTGCCCTCCTTCCGGATTTTCGCCAACCGTCCATCGCAAGCCACCTGACGAAGACCACGACGACAGCCATCACGAACGGTGAGTACGTGGACTTTGCTACTCTCCTCCCCATATCGTCTCTCCTAGAGGACGCCCTGAGCTCCCAGCTCAACCTCAAGGTCGGGGAACAAGGTCTCACCATTCCCCTTCCCTCGGCATCCAAACGCCCCAAAATCACCACCATTGATAAATGGCTCGATGCTTTTGCCATTTTCTCATCAGTACTGGTCGCCTCTTACCCCTCGCGCGCCACCGCGCTAATTGCTTACCAGCAGCTAATTCGGGACGCGGCGAGGAAATTCCCCGGGATGTCCTGGTACGTCTACGACGTCGAATTTCGGCGCCGTGCCTCCCACAACCTCTCCCTCAACTGGCGGGAACGTGACGTCCAGCTATACCTGGATACATTCACGGGTCTTCAAACATCGGGCTGCAGATCCTGCAGCAGTTCCGATCACCATGCTGACTCTTGCCCTCTGTCTACCCCCAGGACAAGGAATGCCCCCACCCAGTCTGACCTGTGCTTCAACTTTAACAATGGCCGACCCTGTGCCCGCACCCCATGCCCTTTCAAGCATCGATGCAACCACCCTGGATGCTATGCCACTCACTCAGGCCAGGAACACTCAAAACTCTCCCGCTACAGAGAAGACCGCCCTAAGTCATCTTCAAGCTCTAGCAGTTCCTCCCGGAGCCACCCCTGAGTACCTCTCCCAGCTCTCTCCCCCGACCCCTATTAACATCCCCAAGCTGGCATCCTATCTCCATGATCACCCCAACCAGTCATTTGTCCAATACCTTCTATCCGGTTTTTCCCATGGCTTCAAAATTGGTTACTCGGGTCCCTGGGCTCCACAAGAATTTCCCAATTTACCCTCCGCTAAAGAAAACCCTTCAATCATTGACAAAAACATGTTGAAAGAAGTGTCATTAGGTCACACTGCATGCCCTTTCCTTTCCCCCCCTTTTCCAAACTTTCAAGTTTACCCCATTGGGGCTATCCCTAAGAAACACTCCTCTGACAGGCGGACAATCTTCCACCTCTCCTACCCGAAACACCGCCCCACTAGTGTCAATGCCCACATCCCACCGGAGGATTATTCCCTCCATTACATTAAAGTAGATAATGCAATTACCATTCTCCAGGATCTCGGTCAGAACTGCTTCATGTCCAAATTAGACATCAAAGCAGCCTTTCGGAATATCCCTGTCCACCCTACAGACTGGGAACTCCTGGGAATGAAATGGCAAGGCCTTTATTTTTTCGATATGGTTCTCCCCTTTGGCTTGCGCAGTGCCCCTTTCCTTTTTGACCAGTTCTCTTCTGCCCTTGAATGGATCATTCAACATAAGCTTAATGTTCCCCAGGTCATCCACATTCTGGATGATTTTTTCATTGCGTTACCCCCACCCCGGTCACACTGCGCAACAGCCCTTTGCAAAGTTCTTCACCTGTTCACTGAGCTTGACATTCCTATCGCCCCAGGGAAAACCTTTTCTCCCTCCACCTCCCTGGAATTTATGGGAATCCTTTTAGACTCCCATACCATGGAAGCCCGCCTTCCACAGGACAAACTCACCCGAACCAAACAGGCCCTTCTCCAATGGTCCCTGAAAAAATCAGCCACCCTCCGGGATCTTCAATCCCTTATAGGCACCCTCCAGTTTGCATGCAGGGTCATTGCTCCCGGTCGCCCCTTCCTTCAGCGTATCATTCATCTAACCAAAGGCCTCAAGCTCCCCCACTGGCACATTAAACTCAATGCCGGCTTTCGTAAGGACATTAAGATGTGGATAGAATTCCTCGAACACTGGAACGGGGTAAGCATTTTTCTCGACTCCGACATCTCTTCCCCCCCCGGAACTCCAACTTTTCACCGATGCTTCCGGGACCTTAGGTTATGGAGGTTTTCTAAATGGGCTTTGGTTCCAAGGCCGCTGGCGGCCCGAACACACCTTAAGCAAACAACGGGGCATCAGTATTGAATGGCAGGAGCTTTTCCCCATCTACCTGGCTTGTGTGTTATGGGCCCTACCTGGACCGGGAAACGTATCCGCATGTGGTGTGACAATCAATCTGTTGTAGCCATTATAAACTCCAAACATTCCAAGTCTCCCCGGGTGATGGACCTGGTTCGCGCTATCACTCTTCTGACCTTGGCCCACAACTTCACATTTAGTGCTACCCACATCCCTGGGTTGGACAATGCTATTGCTGACTCCCTTTCCCGTTTTCAGATGGTCCGGTTCCACACCCTGGCTCCCACAGCCTCTCCCACTCCCTGCTGCATCCCTCCATCAGCGATGCTCATCTGACAGCCTCAGTACAGCAATACTTCCAGGCTTCCCTCGCCCCATCCACAAGGCGAACCTATCGAGCCGGCCAAAAGCATTTTGTGACCTTCAGCTTAATGCATGGACTGGTGGGCCCCTCCAAACCCCTATTGCCAGCTCCGGAACTGACCCTCATTTATTTTGCTTCCCACTTAGCCAAAAAAGTAACCTATGAGACAGTCAAACTGTATTTGGTCGCAGTTCAGGACCTCCACCGTGAGCTTAACTTTCCCCTTAACACCCAAAAAATGCACCGCCTGCAGAAGGTCCTGACAGGTATGAAACGCCTAACCCCCTCCCAACAGCTCGACCGTCTTCCAATTACCATTCAGGTTCTCACTGCCATTCATGACTATCTTCACCCCGAGCTGAGCACAAACCCAAACCACATTATGCTTTGGGCAGCCTTTACCCTGGCTTTCTTCGCCTTTTTACGTTCTAGCGAGTTTACCTGTAATGGGCCTTTCAATCCTGAGGTGCACTTAACATCCCAAGATATAACCTTTCTCCCGAATATCCATTCCCCCACCCATATGCTGGTTAGGATAAAACAATCCAAAACCGACCCCTTCCGCCAGGGATGCACTCTCACAGTAGCTAAGTCCACTTCTCCCATCTGTTCTGTGATGGCTCTGAAAGACTACATCCTCCAAGCTCAGCCTCCAGCAAGCCAGCCTTTGTTTACCTTCTCTTTATCTGGCTCATCGCTAACTCGCACAAGCCTTACGAGGGAGCTCCGGACAATTCTACATCATTGTGGCTTTCGATCCAACAATTACTATTCCCACAGCTTCCGAATCGGAGCCGCTACTTCCGCAGCCTCAGCAGGCATCCCCTCTTGGCTAATTAAAGTCCTGGGAAGGTGGAGCTCAGACTGCTACGAACGCTACATTAAGACTCCAAAATCTTCTATTTTAGCTGTACCAAAACTGTTAGTAAGCACTTGTAGCTCTCACTAATCCTTCAATTATGAGTATAGCTTCGCGAACAGTCCTATGTAAGACCAAAAAAAAAAAAAAAAAAAATTTTTTTGAAAGGAGCAGGAGGCTCAACTCTCACCTGAGCATTGGGTCTCCACTCCCTATTACTGTGGGGGAACTGTGTCCCCTTGCTCGGCAGGCTCCACAGTTCGTGGCAGGGAAGTGCACCCTTTGGCTGCACTTTACCCCACAGTAAGCCTCTAGCCCACTGGAGACAGGTCCGGAGAAATATCCATTCCAGGGTGGCTACCCCCGGTACCACCTGATCTGTACTCCCCCCAGGGGGGCTCCCCCTCCTGGTTCCCACAATCCCTCGGGACTGTGGGATATGGGCCTCACCCCTGGAGGCAGGTCCGGAACATTTAACCCAGGGTGGCTACCCCCGGTACCACCTGATCTGTCCTCCCCCCAGGAGGGCTCCCCTCCTGGGCCCCTAGACCCAAGTCACGCTTCCCTGCCACCCTTATTTTACCCACAACCAGTGTGTCATTGTCACTTGTGTATTGCTTTAGCAACAACTCAACCAGCCCTCGAAAAGAGGATCATTAAGTTCAAGTTTATGGGAACAATAAACTGATGTTAATGAGACCTGAGAGAAACCACTCAAGACAGCTAGGCACATTTGGTTTAGTAACACTTTATTCATAAACTACTTGTATGTTAAACGATAAACACTCCTATGTTATCCGATATGTAATCCCATAGCTCTAATGTCTCGCATACCTAGGAATCTCATCATGCTCCGATCTCTCTAGTATCACTCGATCCCAAAGTCCAAGCACGGGCGACAACAACGAGCTCCTATGTTTAACAATGCATCCTTTAATATTTTAGCTGATCCAATGTAGATTTATATCTGTAAATGCAGGCCTTACAATGGTTCCAATCAGCTCTCTCACGTGCCCTCTGCATGCCCCTTACCTCTAGTTCGAACACACACGCCTCTTGCAATCATTGTTTGCTTCGTGCAGATCCTCACAAGTTCCTTTTTCCCACCCTCCCTCCCTTGATTGGAACCCTTGTGTTTCGCCATTTTACCCACATATTCAGTTCTTTATGGTATACTTGGCGTTTGCTTTTATATACAGTGGTTGCTTAAGCCTACCATTCCTGTATTAATGAAAACTAGTGATTTACGTTGTTACTCAGACTTTTGTCCTATTTTCTTTACCTTAATCGTATTGGCGTTTGAGATTAAAGGTCGGTGGCAGGGAAGTGCACCCTTTGGCTGCACTTTACCCCACAGTAAGCCTCTAGCCCACTGGAGACAGGTCCGGAGAAATATCCATTCCAGGGTGGCTACCCCCGGTACCACCTGATCTGTACTCCCCCCAGGGGGGCTCCCCCTCCTGGTTCCCACAATCCCTCGGGACTGTGGGATATGGGCCTCACCCCTGGAGGCAGGTCCGGAACATTTAACCCAGGGTGGCTACCCCCGGTACCACCTGATCTGTCCTCCCCCCAGGAGGGCTCCCCTCCTGGGCCCCTAGACCCAAGTCACGCTTCCCTGCCACCCTTATTTTACCCACAACCAGTGTGTCATTGTCACTTGTGTATTGCTTTAGCAACAAATCAACCAGCCCTCGAAAAGAGGATCATTAATTTTGTCTTTCTAGGCCATTCAAACAATTTTTCCAAATTTTTTCATACCCCAACCGACCCCACCCCCCCCCCCCTCCCGAAGAAAATGATGGTCCGTCCCTAACTTTCAAAACATAACTCTTACCTATCAATCTCGAACTGTACTCGAGGTGAGGTCATACGATGAGCATTTCCGAATATTTCCGAAGATTTTTTAAAATCGACCGAAGAGTGTCCGAAAGTCGTAGATACCATTTTGATCATCTCCAAAATTGTCCGACGATTTCAGAAGGGCGCCGAATATTTTATGCTATGGCCGAAGATTTATGATGAATATCACAAGATTTTTCGATCATATTCCAACCACTTTCATTTCTAACGACTTTCAGAAGAAAATTTAGCCCTTACACTTCCAAGATCTGAGTGTTAATTTTCCTTACTGCCTGCCCGGCATAAATTATTTTATTGTCAGTAAGGAGAATTTGTTGATTTGTCAAGGCAATAATCTGCTTGTTGTTAATTTTCTTCATTCTTGGAAGTGAAAGGTTAACGGAATAAACGTTAGTCCCTACAGAGAGCTATTGACCGATAAATAGCCATTCACCATAAAATAAAAAACGAATTACTTACCTCTTAAATGTATGATAATTCGAAGTAATTCTGGTTCGCTTTCGTTGCGGTAGAAAGATCTTGAGCAGCGGTAGACACCAGCAGAACCAAACATCGCCTCTAAAACATTTGTAGGAGGTTTTGATTTCGTCGGTGCCCTGTAGTGAGACGTTTTAGTACCGTTTCCTTTCCAGACACCAAGGTCGTCAGCTAGCAGGCTCTTCACACTCTTTACATGGGGTGCCTCTACATCGACAATAAAGAGCACATTCTTCGAAACTGACGTCGGTACAGCCCGTGCCACTTTTGATAAATCGATGTCTGAGTTAAGGAAGATTTTGACTGCATCTTCTGTCGTGATCCCACTTCGGCGGCCGGCTGAAAACACTGGTAGCATTGGATCATCGTTCCATAACTCCACACTATCGCTTTCATAGCCCAGGGGATCGGAGGAACTGCTACCCTGTTAAAAAAAAAACACATATAAATGTACATTTCATAAACCTGCATGACTTCTAATATTTAATATATTTTTAAATATTGCGAGTAGGAAATACACGAACATACTTTGCGTCTCGTTTGCACCTGATCATAAAAAAAATTCAAGGTGATAGCTAGCCACTTAAATTCTCCTCCTCTGGTAGATTATTAATAAAGACTCAATACCTTCTGTTAAGATATTTTTAATTTTTGCAGAGTTTGCGCTTCTTATTTTTCGGTTTCTTATTAAAATCAGGCAAACCAGGGGTTTACTGCATTGAGAAATTTTTAAACGTAAGGATTCAGTAGAATTGAAAGCCATTACATGTAAAATATAAAAAATATCGAAGCAGCCAATGGGAATGGAGTAACATGCTATTACATAATTCCAAGCATAATAATGAGTACCTCAGAGAGTTCGTCAGATAGAGAGTCGTAGCCATCTTTTTTTATACGGTATAGAGAATTGGGTCGATCGTCGATGGAGCCGGTTGTACTAAAAGGAAACAAAGGGTTAGTTAGATTTTTGAGCATGTTAGGTCTGAGACTGGGAATTTATTGTATAACTGGTAAAAGTTGAGCTTGTCATGAACTGTCAGCAATACTTACCGATTTGGGGGTAATTCGTCTTCCAAACATATAACGTCATTCTCGGAGTCAGTGTGAAAATCACCTTGGCTGTAAACAAAAAAAACAACACTTATTACGAATACGCACATGCATATCTTGATTATGTATTTTATGTCTGTTCGTCTGTTTATCTTTCTGTCTATACATGATACTCTGACTTAGTTTTAAGTGGACGTACAGAAAAATTTAAATGGACTTCAAGTCTTCAATTTACGGGCAAAAAAGGTTATGATATTAACCGCAGGGGAAATTGTGATAACTATGACATTATCGAAGGTTTACGACTTTAAGCTAATCATACCGAAGATAACCGAGGAAGATCTAAAATTGTTTTGACAACACACTGGAAAAATTTAGTTAACCCTACTTCGGAAAGGGTCAAATTATTCGTTGGTGAAAAACTTTATTTAATAACAAATTATTTAATAAAAAAATAAATCATAGCCTCACGCGCTTCTGAATAAATAACACATATGGAGGAGCAAAACACGTGGAAACTCACGTTTGATCCGTGATAGAAGCGGCTTTGGCTGACTTGGTGACACCCAAACAGATAACGTCATCACTGTCATCAGAACTGAAAAATAAAAACATAAGGAAATTTTAAGATTTGGGTTAAAAAACAATGAAGTACAAAAAAAGAAGCGAAACACCAATACAAAATATTGAAAATATATTTGGTTTTTGCTAATGGCCGCTCACTCAAAGTTGCGTCATATCGTATCGTGACATTTTCATCAATAGCGCTGCGCCACAGTATCTAAGAAAAGCTAAAAAGATTCTGTCAACCTAGCGACCCCCCACATGACTCAGACAATAATCGCGTTCCAGGGAAACGGGCAAAATAAATCGAAAACTAGCGATCTAGGCTTCAAATGAGCCTGAATTATATTGAAAGCCAAACATTGCTGACATAGGAAAGGTATCCAAAAATGTCTTTTATATACTCAACAACCCGATCCGAGGCCGAGAGATCTCCATTCCCCTACTTCCAAAACATTCTCAGGAAATCGATAAGAAACATGATCGTGATAGAAAAAGGTTTAATTTACGCAAGCTACCAGTTTTTGTGACTAGCGGTAGCAGGAGGCGATTGCATATTTTTTAAAGCTATTTAATTTATCCGACAAAATGCGTAAAAGTCAGCTTCAATTCTCTGATATGTTTGACGCGAATATATATAAAATCACGAGTACCTCGAGGCAAGTAAGGAAATTTGCCCACGTTGTCACAAAATGCGCTTGTCACAAAATTCGTCTGAGAAGTTCAAGTATTATGAAAAGTGTTTATCTATAAATGCTTGTCACTTTAATACTGATTATCAGTCGCCTAGGTAACCAAACTAAGTTCCAGATGTTTAGCCCACCCAGGTACAAGTGTCCACCCTCTTTATCTCATTTAATACCGCAATTTCTTGACTTCAACCACAGAATGGTTTTCAATTCAATTTACATTGCTTGACAGTGAAACCCATCCGATACACGATACAATATGACAATCAGGGCCGTAACTAGCAAGAGGCAAGACGAGGCACTTGCCTTGTCTAGATTTTATCCCAAAATTTAAAAATATCTTCCAGTTGAGCAAGATAAAATTTTCGCAAGATTAAATTTTCGCAAGATCTTGCCTCGTCTATGCTAAGAGTCTGGCTACGGCCTTGTAAGACATGTTATACTTGCTACTATCTAACAGTGCGCTATTAAGAAACGTGAAATCATCCTTGAAACCTTGGGTGAAATGATCTTTACAAAGACCGGAGTCAAAGTCAAGTCAAATCTGCTGGTTCATTTCCCGGGGCATTGTGGTTGCTAATTAGAAACCAATGGACCCGAAAAGTTTTCGCAAAGTTATAATTACCTTATTGTTACTAATTTTCGCGATTTTCGCGGTTTTCAAATAATCGAAATTAAAGACCCGCGAAAATTTATTTCAAACGTTTTCTATTGTATTTTTTATGTTAATTACGTATTTTTGGCCCAATCGTGAAAATTAAGTCCCGCGAAATATGCCCGTTCCATTTTCGCGAAATTAAGTTCCCGCGAAAATTATTAACAATAAGGTACAGAGCTGTATAATTACATAATATTTTAAAATGAACAGAGTCTCCCTTTATATGAATTTAAAAGCATAAACACTTCTCTGTTTTAAGAAATTGGTTTTGCGGGTAGGAAAAGAATCGGGGGTTTTTGAGAAACGTCCCCGGACCACAAAAAGCAATGTGAAATGACAAACTATATACATTCGTTCGAAATACAAGAAGAAAATTTAGCTTACTTTGATGCTTCCTGCGATGCTTCCATTGGCTCTACCTTTACCATATTGCATTCGTCGCCACTAAAATGTAACAGAAACTCACATATTACTATCGGATAAACTGATGTAACTTCGGTCAGAATCACGCTCATAAATTTGTCAGAATCAGAACATACCTATCACTGGAATCGCCTGAAAAGTTCGACATTTTGCATGCCTATGTGGTTGCTGTGGACCTGCTCCCGGGTGACGGACGTTCTGCGAAGCCAACAACTGTGCCCGTAACTGAACGTGTTTTCTTTCTTTATGTTGAGCGTATCGATGCGAACAGCATAAATCGCTTTCTTGAGAAACTGTTGGAAGGATATTTATTTTCCTTTTATAAGGCCTAAAAGCACGATGATATAACAAAACGCAGACAGGACGTAGACCATGATTGGATGAGAATAGTTTTCACAAGATTTTTATCAAGGCAGACTACTTATTCATTGTCTTGTTAAATGGTAGACAGGCACAAACACTCAGAAACTTCCTGGAACATAATTGCACAAAAGTCGTTATCAAAACATCCTTATCATGACATTTCTAAAAACGCTTTCCTCTGTCGGTGACGTAGCACCAAGCTAGAGGCCGGGTAATGTAGCGAATTATTCCTTTTTTGGCCGGAAATTTTACTTGTTTCATGTTTCAAGAACAATCGATCACAACCTTTAAACCAAAATATCAAAAAAAAGTAAAGTTTGTATTTGAAATGGAGATTGGGCGATTTTTTTTATCCATCACGGGTAACGAGGAGAGATAAGCATCTCTGAGAGCAGACAGGGCGTAGTCCATGGACGAGAGTAGTTTTCACAAGATTTTAATCTAGGCCGACTACTTAGTGATTGTTTTGTTAAATGGACGTAGACCATGATTGGACGAGAGAAGTTTTCACAAGATTTTTATCGAGGCAGACTACTTAGTCATTGTCTTGTTAAATGGTAGACAAGCACAACAACTATGACTCTTCCTAGTACATGATTGCACAAGAGTGGTTATCAAAACATTCTTATCATATTTTGAAAGACGCTTTCCTTTGTCGGTGACGTAGCACCATGCAAGCTGAGGCCCGGTAATGTAGTAAATTTGGGTCAAAAATTTCACTGGTTTCATGTTTTAAACACGGTACATAACACAAACTTTAAACCAAAATTCGGAGAAGTAAGTAAAGATTCGAAATATTTTTTAAAAAGTTTGGCACCTCTGAGAGCAGACAGGGTGTAGTCCATGAATAGACTGAGAGTAGTTTTCACAAGATGTTTATCTCGATCGACTTCTTAGTCATTGTCTTGTTAAATGGTAAAAAGGCACAGAACTCAGACGCTTCCTGGTACATGATTGCACAAGAGTCGTTATCAAAACATTCTTATCATATTTTGAAAGACGCTTTCCTTTGTCGGTGACGTAGCACCAAGCTAGAGGCCGCGAAATTGTACTGGTTTCATGTTTTAAACACGAGTCATCACAACCTATAAACCAGAAAACGGAGAAAAAAGTAAATATTGTATTTGCAGTGGAGATTGGGCGATTTTTTTTAACGAGGACAGATAAATGGGCGAGAGAGGTTTTCACAAGATTTTAATCTAGACCGACTAGATTAAAATAATATAGAGGATATTACATGGTTGCGCGGAGATATGAGCGCAATATAAACCTACTAATTACGAGGTTTTTGACGATTTTCCGAAGATTGCCGTCCATTTTCCGAAGATTTCCGAAGATTTGAGAAATGTTGTCCGAAGGTCGTACGAATGTTTCCGAACATTTTCCGAAATTTTCCGAAGGTATACGAAGATTGCCGAAGTTTGCCGAGGAAGATCCGAAGATGTTTCGACTTAATATAGATTTACTTTGGCTCATTTAGTATTGAAACAGGGCAAAATTGTCAGAAAATGTTTCGAAATCGAAAAAAACAGGCACAAAAACGCGGACGCTTCCCTGTACATGACTGCACAAGAGTCGCTATCAAAACATCCCCATCATGATATTTTGAGACGTTTTCAAGATAAAAAAATTAAAATATTTTTTTAAAAAATAAATAAAAAATTAAAAAAAATTAAAATTAAAGATATTTGATAATCAATCTGGTTTTATATTAATATTTCACTTTTTTAATATTTAATGAAGAATTTTTTTAAAAAAAAAAAATTGACCAGAGTCCAGAGTCCAGAG
>NC_135761.1:35406169-35458239 GCF_052425735.1 Oculina patagonica
ATTATATCAACATGTAAAGACTGTAAACTCATTGTCTTTAATGAAGCACGCTTGAATTAAGTTTGTAAACAACTGATCTTTTGTGCTGTGTAAAAAACAAAAGACTCATCAAGTGAACTTTTTTTACTTTTTTTCGGCGATCCTTTTGTAAGCTAATCGGAAGCTCGGTTCAGAGTATTTTCATAAAAGCGGTTACAGTCTCTATGAAAATAATTAAGAATTGTAATTTGTTTTCTTACGACTGATTTCGTAACTTCAAATCTTGTTATTACCCATTCATGGCAAAAATCAACTTTAAAAGAAAAACATTGTATAGATTTGTAGCATGAAAGCTAGGTGGCCGCGAGAATGGTGTAAAGACAATCGTGTTCTAAAACCTTTTTTTTGGAAAGTTTGAAAGTTTTTCCTTGTGACATTTTCTCACTTCGCAAGGACACGCGCAAACATAATGACTCAATAAGCTTAATTGACAATTATAATACACACAGTGCCTCTATTGATCTATTGTTAATTTTCATAGGTGCGATGTTTTCAAATACGATCGGAAAATAAACATCAATAAGCTGGTAAATAAAACGCAAATGAAGATTAAAAATAAAACAGGAGTTTAAAGAGCAACAAACATATTTTAGTATTAGGAAAGGTCGCACTCAACAAAATAAATTCGTCTTGAAATTCATTGATAAAGGTAAATAAGGCCCGGTTCAGACGCCGTACTTTTCATGAGCCGAACTCAATTCGAATTTGGACCGACCCAAATTGACAAAAGTACGCGTCTTGATTCAGACGCCGTACTTTTTGGCCGTTCCGAGGCCGTTCCTAATACAGTTCCAATAATATATAGATTTAGGCAAGCCTAAAAGCGGAGCTCCCCATTTATTTAATTTTCACTGGAGCTTACAATGTTTTCATTCTAGTGAATAAGCGGCCAAAGTACTAATGTTTATGGCGGTTTATAGGTGCGACACAAATTTAAATAGCTCACGTTTATACTGAATGTCAGCAGTACGACAAAAATAATAATCTTAAAGCGGGGCAAAATCATTACTCATGGCACGAAAAATTACTTTAGAGTACAGTAAATTATCTGCTTTCTAGCAATAGAAAATAGTTTCGCGATCCTGTTATAGTTTCGCAGCAATTTAGTAGACTCCACAATATCTATTACATTGATATACGATATATTCAACGTGCATTACAGAGTCTGTCGGATTAGCTCAATCGGTAAGGTGCCAGTCTGCGGATCCAGAGGTCGTGAGTTCAAATCCCAGAGGGTCAAATTTTTTTTTTCTTGTTTCCTTTTTTCTTTTTTTTTTTTTTTACCCCGTAGCAATAAAATGGTTTGTTTATTCTATCAACCCGATTTAGCTTTCGAATGCTCCTTCATGTACGATGCTGGCTTTAGAGATAGACACGAAAGTCATCGATCGATTATGGCTCTCAATGTCCACTTTTTTGGCGGTCGATTACTTTCTACACGTAATTTTCAGCCACATTTTGTTTCATTGCTTCTTGTTTTTCTTTTCAAACCTCTTTAAATTTTACAGGCCGCCTTTATACGGCCGCCTTTATACGGCCTTCTTGCTTCACTATTTCTACCATCAAACTATGGCGGCCATGTTGCGCGACTCCGTACGACGTACGGACGCGCCCGCGAACCATGCCGCTATCCATGTTGACCATGAAAACTCATTTCGATAGTGTTCCTTCTTTCATGCGTATGGGGCTCTGCTCTGCGGCCCTGCGGGCCGCTGTAGAGCTCCGCTAAAACCAGTCAAAGTTGTCAAACTACATTATAATAATTTATGAATTAGGATCGGTACATGAAAAGTACGGCGTCTGAATCAAAGCCGTTCCAAAGGCGTTCCACAGGCGAAATTCTCGGCCAAGCCAGGCGGGAAGAACGGGTGAGCCGTTCCAAATTGAAATAGCCGTTCTAATTTGATTCAGACGCCGATCTTTTCATGTACTTAATTCAAGGAATTTGGTTCGGCTCATGAAAAGATCGGCGTCTGAACCGGGCCTAAGCCTCCTTAGCCCAAAGCCGAATTTAAAAAGACTGACGTTTCGAGCGCTAGGCTTCGTGGGAGCGTAGTTTCCAAATTCGCCACGGCGGTTTGATTACTTTACAGGCTGTAATCCAACTTCCAATTGATAATCAACGGTGCTTCTTTTGCTGCATCACAACAGTTTCTTCATAAACTAACAACTTTGTTTGTTTTGTTACTTCACAAAAATTTGCGCAATAAAGAATTAATAATCGACTGACGGTTTTAATTTTTATGCGAGGTTAAAAAAAAATCGAGTGTCAGGAGACCCAATGTGTTCCCATTCACTTCGCACGCCCAGCCTTTCGGTCACTTGGTTTCGGTCGCCGCGCGCGCGAATTAATTTTCCACAGGCGTTGTCTGTAACAGGAACAAGAATTAACATTTGAAATCGTTTACGACTCTTAGGGAATCGATTCATGCTTACCGAACTGATATATAGTTACCCTATTCTTTAGGCAGTATCATTGAGCTATAACCGCCTTAGCCTTTTTCAGTGTAGACTGGTTATAAACGCTGTGTAGAATTTCCGATGCTTTCGTTTCGAGCGTCAGTCCTTCTGACCGAAATTACCTTTATCAATTCCAGGTAGACAATTGGCCAAGTGTTTTAATTGTCTAACGTTTGTTTGGTTGCTTTTGTTTGTTTGTTTTATGGAGGGGGGTTCCAGGGAATTTTGTCACAGTCATCACTCTCGCGAGCTGCTTGAATGTTAACAAGATCATATATAATTCCTTAAAGTCACAGCTTTTTATCTTCCATTTTATTTAAAGAACTAAAATTACACTCGATTTAGCCTATGTAGCTGGCGGTTTTGTTGAGTCAAAGCGCGCGTGAGAGCAAGCTGCGAAGCCGCGAGGGGCCCTTCCTTCTCCCTAGGCCCCTTGCAGCTTCATGCACCGCTCGTTGTCGCGGCTTCGCTGCTTGCTCGCGCGTTCGCAGGCTACCTTCTACGCAAAAGTATAATAAAGTTCTCACTAAATGAGTTGAAAGTGCCTTTAAAATAGTTAAAAGTTCCAGACGTTTCGGGCTTAGCCCTTCATCAGTGGAAAGTCAGGATTTCAGTTGGTTTTCAACTGAAATCCTGACTTTCCACTGATGAAGGGCTAAGCCCGAAACGTCTGGAACTTTTAACTATTTTAAAGGCACTTTCAACTCATTTAGTGAGAACTTTATTATACTTTTGTACTTTTACAAGTGCCACGCAGCACAAGGAAATTTATTTTTCCATTTATCATTGATTATTTACCTTCTACGCAAGCTACACTCGATTTGCCTAACAACATGGATCAATTTATGAAAGCTACCTGAGATCTGCTCATTCAAAGCAAAAACTTTTACCAAGCTAAATATGATTTTAAACGTTTTTCATTGATATCCCCAACACAATGTATATCTGACATTAAATCCTACAGCGTTTTGATGTACTCAAGCTCAAATCTGTGGAAACAAAAGTCTTACGTCATGAAAAAAAACTTTTAGACAAAATGAGATAATTAACTATACTCTTTTTGTCGTGTATTTCAACTTCTAGCATTGTATCAGTTATTTTTGAGAATATATTACCTAAGAACTAACTTCTTTAAACATTTTTAGCTTATCACATTTTAGACCATTTTATTGCGGTTTTCAGTGATATGCGAACTCTGATATTCAAAATCCAACTAACGAATGCGTTTTTCGCTGCCGTCTATCATAATATTATGGCGACAGCCAACGAACCATGAAAAACAGATTGAAACAAACCAAATGGATCGAATACTACCAACCCGGTTGAATTATTTAAGATGAAAGAAAAAAATGTTAAAAATACATCTTGAAAAGGGAGACACGAGGTTGACCTTATAACGTTTCCCTAAATAAGAAAATTGAAAATCATGACATTCTATCTACACTATTTGAGATGATTGACGGCAGCAAAAAGCGTAAACCGATGGTTAAGGATTTAATGTCACTGAAAAAGGCAATAATGTACCATGAATATTTCGTCTCTCTGGTTACCAGCTATTGAGCTGAATGTTCCAACCTGAAAAAATTAATATAGTTCTACTTTCCTTCAATGATTGTTGACACTGTTTACTATAAAATACATTGTTTAATCCCTATTAAAATGGATTTTGGTCATAAGATAAAGCACAAATTCGAGAAAGATCCTATAATTTGGTCAGAGTGCTTTTAATATAAAATACTGATTGACCGATAATCAAACATGGTACAATCAAATCAATGAGCTTGCAAACAAGCTGAATTATTAGTTTTGGATACATTTAAGTAAAAACAAAAAACCCTTATGCATCATAACAATGCCTTTAAAACAAAGCCCTATTGGTGTAAAATGTTTTTATACAAGGCAGTGCAAGGGTTCTTTAATATAATTTAACCTATCTACCCTATCTAAGAACTGCTTATGTAATGCAAAAATAACACGCCACTGCTACATGTATACAATGAGTGGTTCCAGAAAAATATCCATACCGACCCGACGGTCATTGAAAAATCCCTGGAAAATTCCTAGGGCATGGGGCGCTACATGAAATCCCAAAACTGGGATTTCCAGAGGGGTGGCCCATGGTTTCCAAACCAAAACCTTTCACTGGGATGGGGGATGGAACTTTTCTGGAATAGCACAATTTTTAACATTTTTTTTCTTATGCATCATGAGTCTATTATATCTGACAGCAAATCCTATTGACTGGTTTTACTTGGAACGCATTTCCTGTCTGTGCACCATATACAGGACCATGTTTAGTAACTACATGTAAAACCTTGTTTTGATACTAAAAACAAGGCCCTGCTTGGGCACCATACTATAAACAAGACCCCATCTGGGTACGGACAACTGTTCCAGATTACATCACTGAGGTGGTGGATATGCTCCGCAGGCTGGGGGAGCAAATGGCGGGGGAGAGGCACCAGCCGGAGGGGAAGCGCCAAATGGCGGGGAAGGGGCACCAACTGGTGGGGGAGCGCCAAATGGCGGGGGAGGGCCACCCACTGGTGGGGGAGCGCCAAATGGCGGGGAAGGGTCACCAGCCGGAGGGGGAGCGCCAAATGGTGGTGCTGGCCCACCCTGTGGAAGTAATCCATGAGGCGGTGGCTGGGCGTAAGGAGCTGGTGCTGTTTCTTGCACTGCTGTGGGGTCATATGTGAAGAATATACTATCCACATCTAATGGATAACCTCCGCCTTTGTCTTGGTGAATGTATTTGGCTGACACGTCTATCGATATGACTGGCTTCCAGCAGCGGCTTGCCAGAGCAGAAATTAAATGGCATATCAAATTTCTGCCGTGGATTCCATCATGACCATGATGTCCACAGCTCCATGGGTTGCCCATTAGTTTGAACTCAAGACTGGTGCCGTAAAGCTGTGTCCTTCGAACGCCAAGGACATACTGAGATTGAATAACTTCTTGGCAAAGCTGAATAACACAAGACAAATGAGCATTAAGTGTTAATGTTAAAATATTGAGTCAGTTAACAAGGTCAAAATGTTTTGGGTATGTACAAGTGATCCTCTTCATAGGCGGTGGAGCAGGCGGGCAGCAAAAATTGGGGGAGAAGGCTACACGTTTTGGTGCCGAAACTATTGCGTGCGCAGAGTAAAAATTGGTTTGTCAAGATATTCTGTCATGTGAGTGAGTTTAAACATATATTCATTCGAAACTCTAGGAGTGAAGTGAGCCGCGCGTGGCCTGGGGGGAGGGAGGGAGCCGCCCTAATTGGGAGCCTGTTTGCAAGCTGTATCAAACAAGAAGAGAAGTGTTTCATCACTTCCAACCGCTGAAAAAGAGTTGAAAAAAATAATGCCCAGAGCCTGAGTGTAACATTTAAATGGAAGCCACTAAGCATTGCTTTCACTGTGCTGATAATTTGTCTTTTAAGGCTACTTTCTGTTAATTTCGAAATTAAGAACTGACATGGGGAAGTAAGGGTAAAACCATATTCACAATGACTAACCTTTGTGACATCGTCTGGTGCATTTATCAATCGCAGTTCGTCAGTCTCATTCAAGCTTATGCAAAAAAATGGAGACTGTCTTGGTTGGGACTGTCTGAAGAGCAGGTTGTTTTTATCTTGCGTTTTCTTTGAGCAATCAATGACAGCAACAACACTCCACCCGTATGCTTGCATGGCTTCCATCAGCTTCACGACCAGAAGTCTTGAGTTCGCTGCATCCAGACCTGATGTCCACCATGGGGTTCCATGTAGCTTGAACTGCCAGCTCTCGGCGTAGCGTTCTTCTTTTTGGATTCCTCTGTCCCAAAAGGTTTGGAGTACATTTCGGACAGGAGACAACAAGACCTCCGTATTGCCAATCAGCCTAAGCAAGTTTTCGCCGTTGAAGCTAATTGTGAAGTGTTCTGGGATAGGCTGCAGCACGGGAGCAATGTTTGGATCATGCTCGAAAAACAGGGTGTTCGCACTACTTCTAAGGTTGAAGTTTCCATATAACTTCCACTGTCTCATAAGTAGCTCATTCACAAGGGTATGGATGATCACTGTTGCATGGACTGTTTCCTCTCCATCTGCACACCATGGATAGCCTTTCAATTTGATCTTCAAAACATAATTTTTATAAGACCATTTTTCTATTCCTTTTGGCCAGGTCTTCTCCATGACATCTTTGAACATCTGGTGAAGCTCCATCGGTGCATTCAGTACGATCAAACTCTTCAAGCAGCTAAGGCCCACAATGAGCAGTGGTAGGGATAGCCATACACCAACTGGGTCTTTCTTGAAGATCCAGGTAGCAAGGTCTGTTGTTTGCGTAAAGTTACCAGCCATCTGAAGCCTCCATCCATGTCGGTAGAGCCTGTGTAGGACATTTGCTGCCATCTTCCTGGAGTTTTCTGCTTCAGTTGATGATGAAATAATCGAGAATGGCTTCCCTTTCAACTTAAACTGATGCACGCCATTCATTTTGGAAATTTCTTCTTGTATACCTTTAGGCCATGATTCTTCAACAACTTGGCGGATAATGCTTATCTCACGATCTGTACCCAGAATGACACGCATTTTATCTGCTTCACGAATGGCTATACACATATATTCAAAACCCAGAGGTCGAGGAGGTAGGTCAGTCTGATTTTCACCCATCTTTACTGGTGTCTGTGGATGGGATGAAACATACATTTTTTTTGCGATATATCTCAGAAATGTAACGTTTAACAATAATAAATCTAACTGTAAGCCAACTTATCTATACTCTGCGCAACACAACATGTTTACTCCTTTCACTGCTAAAGCTGACTTTTGTCATCATTTGGAGGAGCAGTCATTGAACCACTTGTGAGTTGGTTATTTTCTTCACCCTTTTTAAAAAAAATCCGAATTTACTGACCGACAACAGAAAAAATAGAGCACTTGAGCCCGCGATCCAAAGTTAACCAATTCGACCTCGATGAGTTATATATGTGAGCCCGCGATATGGTCATGTGATACTGGTCAGCGGATACCTTGTTTTGACAGCTGTCAATTGATCATGACATGGATGTCCAATATCAAAGATGTAAACTGGCGTTAACCATAACCTTAAACCTATTTCTGGAGTATGGCCGCCATGTTGGGGCAACATCGCATCGTCGTCGTCGCTAAGGCGCACGTGCCCGCGAACCATATCGCTAGCCATGATGACCAAGAAAAATATGAAATATAGGGTGCTTACCATTTGGCCAAAAAATCCGGAAATTTCTGTTTGAAGTCAAATGGAAAGGTAATTTTCCGGAAACTCCGTTCGGAAATTGTGGACTACGTTTTGAGGTAGTCCTTTTATTCCGGTTGGAACGAACCGACGGAAATTTTCTTACCATTTCAACAAATCTTCCGTTTCCAGGCCCTTTTGAGGACCTACGCACAGTTTTTGACATGTTTACAATATGGCGTCTTAATACCGATATAGAACGTGTATGTTCACTTCGACCATAGAAATGTCAGCACTTGTTTAACAGGAGAAATACGCTGCCTGCCTCTGGTAATTCACGTTGGAAATGTGTTAATATTTTTTTATCAGGACAGGATCGTGTTCGGCCGTGCCAATTGTCACTCGACTGTGAAATTCACTTGGTGTGTATTTGGGAACAGTTACCTTAAAACCTTGTATTTTGTTTAAATCGCGTCTCATGGAACAGCTGACGGCAGTAAACAGCATCAGCCCATCTTCTTCGTCAAAACGTTTGTTTTCTTCCTCAAAATATTCAGCTATATCGACAGAAAACAATACTGAATTTCGCGATAGATAGAGTGAGCGGAAAGGAACGCCTGGTAGAATAATGGTAAGCGAAATCTCATCCGGTAAGTCGTTATATTCGGAAAATCGCTTACCATTATGCAACGGTCACACCAACCGGATTTTTCTTACAAATGGTAAGCACCCATAGTGGCATTCACCGAATGCAAATATCGCGGACCACTCAGTCGCTGCCTGGGACGAGTCGCATGAAAGCGAGGCTAGTTAGGCCCCGTTGTTTTGTTTTGACAATGCTTTCCCAGAAAAGCCTTGCTTCGTGGTCGATCTGGCCTGTTAAGTTTCGACCTTCCTACGAGTTTTTGGGTTCGTTAATGCTACCTGAAGGGAAAAGACTCTTCCACAGCAGAGAAAGTTTTTTTGCCAGTTTCCCCTTTAACCTGATGGGAAATCAGACGAAGCAAAAGAGTCACGATCGCCGAGGGAACTTTTATACAGTTTGTTCATTACATTTCAGGTTAGAAGATCTTAAAAAATGTGTAAGCGATATCACATTTAGCTCCAAGTCTTTTTTATTTTGCTCAATGCTTTTACTAGGTTTAACTATGGGGGCAGTTGAATTTCATTCACTTGGTTGGCATTTGTTTCGTGAGCGGACAAAGCCGGACATAAACAACTTCTTTTGAGACAGAGGATGTCTTGGAAGTGGAGCTTTTCTTTACTTTGGGGAAGGTACTGGCCACGCAACTCGTGCTGGAACACCACTAGACACCACATAAGCTCGTCATTTAAACGATTTTTCTAAGATCTTCTAACCTGAAATGTAGCGAACAAACCTCAATAGTTCCCGCGGCCACTTTTTCCCTTAGAGGCAAACGGTGAACACTTCTACCACTTCTCGTGGCATTCAGAAACACAGCAACTCGTAGGCGCAGCGAAAAGAAACACACCAGATTGACGAATAAGCAAGACTTTTGTAGGAAAGCATTGCCAAAACAAAACACCGAAGCCTAACTAGTTTCGCTTTCATGCAGCTCGTTCCA
Organism: Oculina patagonica; assembly: GCF_052425735.1. NCBI lineage: Eukaryota > Metazoa > Cnidaria > Anthozoa > Scleractinia > Oculinidae > Oculina > Oculina patagonica. The sequence goes on from NC_135761.1 coordinate 35,415,447, forward strand.
GGCACCGACCGAGTGGTCCGCCATATTTGCATTCGGTGTATACACAACTCGCAAAAACGTCAACCGACTTGCGTGTGGTAGATCGATATGTGTTAAATCTACATTTATCTTGTGGTGCAAGATTTATATTAGAGACGGTTGATCCGTCTGGGCGAACTTGCATTTTAATTAGGCCAGCATTTTTAGTTCGTGCGATTTGCCCGTATTTATACACAGACGAATTATCGCACGAACTAAAAAATGCTGGCCTAATTAAAATGCAAGTTCGTCCAGACGGATCATCCGTCTCCAGTATAAATCGAGCCAATGTCACAATCTATCACCTCTACACTTCTGCTGAGCGGCAGTCTTTCGACTCTGCTTAACCTAAAATCGCCTCCTTATAATACAACTGACAGAGCAAAGTGCCCTTTCTAAACACCTTTGAAGTGTCAATATAAATTGGACGATCAAATCCAATTTTACCAAACGGCTTACTTTGTACACATAAATACTCTTTTAAAACACGCGAAACGTGACGATCGCCTGATGGCTTATGGAGGTGTTGTGTTACAACGGTTCGTATTTATAAAGGTTTTTATGGGAGAAAACGCTTTCGAATTTATAGCTATATACTAGTGGTACCTATCGGTAGAAATGCCAACGAGTACAACGGGAGAGAAGAAGGGAGGATAATTGTAAATGTTTGGCTGAAAGTACGCTTTATGATTTTGGTCCGATCAATAAACATTGCGCGTTTTCTTCGAAAATCTTGAATGTTTTTGGAATAAAATGCGATTTTGTGAAGGCTAAATGAGGAAAAAGTTCTAACATAATACCAAAGTAGTGAAGATTTAGTGACAAATCTTGTAAACTCCATGCTTTTTGAGAGTTTCAAGCCATTGTTGTTCGATGCCGCTATTTTGGAAAGGTTTCTGCTGTTTTAGCTGTTATAAAGTCCCAAAGGTCTTAAGGAGGCTCGATGGAGTTTTTTTAGCCGAAGGGTGGTTGTTTTGAAAATTAAAATTATCTAGGAAGCCAATGTTCGATTTTTGCCGAAATACACCATAATGATCACATATGACCAAATTTTAATTTTTTACCCGTCACTTAGTCACAAAGGTTACCATAGCAACGATTGACGTTTTCTTTTGTTCTCAAACAAGCTTGATTTTCTCGAAATCTAGATTGACTCTTGGTGTTTATTTTTTGATATGTTAAAGTTTAGTAGATTGACTAACTGTTGACGAAATTTTAGAAAAATCTGTAAGAGCGTTTTCAAGTAATTCAAGAATGAAATTTTCAGAAAAACACCGTTTTAATATAAAAAAACGCTTTAAAATTGTTTCGTATTATTTGAGCACAGTTACTCTCACTGAAATATAAATACTTACACCATCAAAGACTATTAACTAAAAGCGAAAGACTTTTTGCTTTAATTTGTTAAAATATATCGACTGCCGATTGTAGGCAATTATAAGAAAATACCAAAAACTTCATTCTTGATTTACTCTAAAACGCTCTTACAGATTTTCCTAAAATTTTGTGTACAGGTAGTCAATCTACTATACTTGAACATATCAAAAAATGAATACCAAAAGTCAATCTAGGTTTCGAGAAAATCAAGCTAGTTTGAGAACAAAAGAAAACGTTAATGGTTGCTATGGTAACCTTTGTGACAAAGTGACGAGTAAAAAATTAAAATTTGGTCATATTTGATCATTATGGTGTATTTTGGCAAAAATCGAACATTAGCTTCCTAGATAATTTTAATTTTAAAAACAACCACCCTTCGGCTAAAAAAACTACATCGAGCCTCCTTAATCAAAGTTGCTATGACCCACTGAACTCGGAAAATAAATTACGAAACAAAAAGAAAACTTTTACAAAGATTTGTCAAAAAAAATCATTTCAAACTTTCCACACTGCAGTTAAATCCACTCAACACGTAAGTATCCAACAAATTTGAGGTTCCATCATTCAAGATTTTCAAAGAAAACACCCGATGTTTATTGATCGGACCAAAATCATAAAGCGTACTTTCAGCCAAACATTTACAATTATCCTCCCTTCTTCTCTCCCGTTGTACTCGTTGGCATTTCTACAGATAGGTACCACTAGTTTCTAAACAAAGTTTAATTCAAGTTTCTTTCGTATTTCAATCTCTAGTTCGGGAATTTTGGCTTTTTGAAGCGAACAGATTTGAAACCTCTTTGTTATCTGAGACGCATCTTGTCTGGGAATTTTAGTTGCCAATGCATCATACACGCGCTAAACAAATTAGTAGCGCGCTGATTGGCCAAACTACAACAAAGTGTGCACGTGCTGAACAGATTCTGCTGAATGGATTGGCTAAAAACATCAGCAATTGTGTTTTCGACAACTTCCGCCTACATCCTAATATGGTCAAAAAAATATCACTGACGGAACCGGATTACGCGAAAATCGAGCTGAAAGATTCTGAGATTTTTTCTGCATAGCCCTCGAACTACGCACGGCTCTATATCCTGCCGCCGAGACAGGCTCGCGTTTTCGCTCGCCTGTCTCGTTGGCAATAATGATATTATGCAATAAAATTAACTTACATCAATGTCTTCTTGTTATTTTTGTTGTTATTTCGGTTCTCAGGCCGATCCGAGGCGATTTAGGCGAGTTATGCCATTTCTGGTTTTCACTGCTGAGAAGCAGAGAGTCACGGTTGGTGTATTTCAAAAGAGTATTATGTTAATTATTTCAACTCAGTCTCTTCGTGACCTTGGGCCGCCTCGGAATTACCTATACCGCGACCTAGCCCCTTTAGCTGTCGACAAACACAGCTGTGAAAATTAACACAAAATCTAACGAGGTTTTTAAGTAATTCTTACACGCAACGAAGCTACTCAATTCCAAACTTACACTGCATACTAATGCACGTTGGTATTTTGTGTCAAATCAGATCAAGTTCATATAAACACGCTAGCGTCAAGCAAGAGTTCAACTTGATCAGTCATTACATAAAGGTTTACACACGTACATGTGTTTGCAAATAAAATAAGCATTCGACCTTGTTATAGCGGCGAAACAAAGCCATACCGCACTTTGACTTCCAAGAACCGTCAAAGCTATCTATATGGAAAGCCACGAACAAACTGCTTAGTCTCAAATTCAAAGATTTGCTTGAATATAATCCTAAAGTGCGATTGAACGCGAGTTCATGATCAAAGTGATGGGACTTTTACCTACTGATTTCTTGATTATGGGCGGGAAATGAAGGTTAACAGTATCAGAAACAAACCTGCAAGATTCAGCCAGTCCTTCAATGCTGCACAAAGTTATGGACTCCAATACAGAGCGAGCTCAGAAAGCGTTACCTGTCAGCAACCACTAGCACTGTAACGTGATATTGGCTCATAGTATGATCACGCGCGTGATTTCTGTGGGACGACCATTTTATTTTTGAAGGGGAGGGAGTGTTAGGCAATTTGCCAGCATTAGGTGGTGCTTGCTTGATTTTTCCCATGCTTACTTATACACGATTTTTTTTCTCCTGTTTTTCTTGTGCAAGAATTTTCTTTTGTAATTTCCCAATCCCAGCTTATTTAGCTTATTTTCTGAAGAAATAGTTATATTGTTGCTAATAGAATTTTAGGGGCATTCAGCCTTTTCTTCACTTTACATCACGTCCGCAGTTCACATATAAGAATTATTTTATATACTTTGCGTCATTCTATTCCTTTCACGGGTAAATATGAACTTACAATTGACCTCGCTCCCAATGTGTGACTTCAAAAGCTCAGTTGGTAGAGTACCGCACCGAAATGTAACAAAGCTTTCAGCTCTCTTTGTCCTACATGTTGTGACATTATTATACAGGTAAAATCTTTCTTCTTTCTGCCTTGAATTATACTTAGACTCTATTGGTGCTGGTCTCGTTAACAGATGGTGAATATGATATTCATTTGACTTCATTTGATTCATGTATTTACCGCATAAGTATTCTCTTCTAGTGTCCATTCTAACTAATTGAGCTAGTTGTACATAAGCATATGATTCGGCTTTAGGATAAATGATGTGAAGTGCCCTTTTTTGTATCCGCTCTATTGCATCAGAGAGGTAGCCAGGCATGGCCTGCCAGACTGGGGCAAAATACTCTAAAACAGGCCGGACCGTACTTAAATAGATCTTCAAAATATTTGCTTGGCGAACGCCGGCTCTAAGAGAATATAACTTCTTACAAGCTTTCTTAGTTATATAGTCGATATGACAGTTCCATTTAACACCAAGAATCTTATAGGTGTTTTCAAACTCAATAACATTGCCACCTAATACAATATGGTTAATAAGACACTTAATATTGTGTAAGAAATTAATACGCATTTCTTTACACTTTGCTGGATTTAGTCTCATGTTATGAGTTCCTGCAAAGTTATGGATGTCCGAAGCTACAAGATTAAGCAACTTATAGAGTTTCTTGGAATTATCTCTAGAGCACTTGTGTCATCAACGTATTTTATGTGCAGTCGCCAGTCAGAGAGCAATTTGTTAGTCATAGAGGATAACACCAAGTTTGCTCCCTTGTGGCACGTCTCCTTTCAAAGGTAACAAGTCCGAAAGGGTCCCTCCGACTCTCACTGCTTGTTTCCGGTTTGTTTATTTGCAGATTTATTTCCCAAAAAGTAAACGTTTAACGCGATTTTAGAATTTTAGGCTAAAGAGGTTCTCACGTGACATAACCGTGACGGGCCTGTGATGGTCAAGAATAAAACATGTCCGGCGCGACCAAAAATTTCACATTTTATGCTCTTGCTGTTTGTTCAAAAGACGTTGCGGTGGCCTTATTCAGGTCGGGATGGCTTAATAACTTGAGGGGACCTGTGTGGAGATTAATCAGATCACCAGGAATTTTGTGTTTTATAATATTTGAAAGTGATGTTGCGTATGAAAAAAGTTAGCTGCACATAAGTATACAAAGTGGTAAAGGTCTCTTAAAATCTGCTCTGCTTATGCGCATTAGCTTTTACAGTGCAAATAATGTTCTACTCATTCGCAGTACGAATATCTTATTTGTACAAAAACAGCGGTCGATGATATTTCTCATTCGATGCATTATTTGCCTCGTTTTCATTGGCCAAGGGCCCACAACGTGATCTGAAAATAACGGCCTATTAATAATGGTCTGCTCATGCGCATTACCATCCGACAGTGAGTTTGCTGCAAATAACACTCTGCTCAAGTGCAGTTGTGTCCAATTCTAAGAAAAGTGGCAGCTCGTTTTCGAATGATAAAACGATTATTGAATTCGGTTTTCGCAAAATATCGTTATCATGGTTATTTGTCAGTGTCTTACAGATTAGTTGTTCGCCTCAGCCTTCGGCTTTGGCAAATAATTGGTCTGCTCGCCACTGACAAATCACGAAAGTCACCCTCACTTAGTACAAAAGGAAAAGACGCTTTTTAACTTTAAAATGTGTTTATTTACAATGCTACCAGCTGATATCCCAATAATTTATTTGTACAGTAAAAATGCATTTCTAATGACCTTTATTAATTCTAATTACATCTGTTTCCTTTCTTTACTACAATACAATACAATACAATACTTTATTTAAAGTGGGAAACATGCTTAGCTTAGAATAGCTAGTTTACAGATGTTCCACTAAAATAACAGATAAAAGAAAACTAAAATAGAATCTATAAGAATGTAAAAATATATAATCTAAAATCTAAAGTGTTTAAATGCACTACCTAAATATATTATTGTGTCTACTATGTTAAAAATGCTATATAAAAAAAAAATTTACATCTACTCGGCTAAAAAGTTTAAAAGCGAAATGACTAAACAATTCTATTCACAGTTTCAAAATAAAAATTGCTTTGTATTTTAGACCATTTCTTTCTAAAACTTTTTCAAAAATCTACATTCAGTACGGCTTGAATCTATGTAAGTCACGGCTGTACGATAGTCTTGCGGGCTCAGCCTGTCTTCTCTTGAACTGGTCCGGGTGGAACATGGGAACAAGGAACGATGAACGGCCTCTAAACTGATTGGACTTGAATGACGTGTAATGGTAGTCTGTTGTGATTGGTCGACTGGGCGGCTTATCTTCTAACTGGTTTCCCAGCACTGGGTAGGACATACGTTCAGCTTGCTTCCAGTGATCTGAAGGGGACTGGATCAGAAACTGTGTTTTCTCGAAAGGAAGGACTCTGGGGGCAGGACGCTCAAACCGGTTTGACGGGATTGTCTGATGGACGGACGTCACTTTTCTTCCTTCTTTTCTTGATTTGGCTCGTCGGTTCTGGAACCAATACTAGAAGGAAGACACAAATAAATTGTTAATTACATTCAGCAAAAAATCAACCTGATTGATTGTAAATAAAGACTTGAAAGCTTTACAATAACGTTATTGAAAAATTACTTTCATTTTACTGAATTAATGAAAAGAAAACATCACGACCGTCAAAATTTCTATGCGTTTCCTTATTTTTTTACGGCAAATAAAGTTGGGCAACATAACAAAACATGTAATTGATGACCTCATAAGACCAAGACAGAAAAAACCTTTTTTTAAATTGTCATAATGTTGCTCAATAAAATAATTTTAAAAAGGCTAAAAAGGGATAAAAAAGTTATAAAAGTTCTTAAAAACAAAACGTTTTCGACTCTAAGGTCATCATCAGTGTGGAACCAATACTAGAAGGAAGACACACTGATGATGACCTTAGAGTCGAAAACGTTTTGTTTTTAAGAACTTTTATAACTTTTATAACTTTTTTATCCCTTTTTAGCCTTTTTAAAATTAAATTCTTTTTTAAATTGTTCGAAAACTTCATTTGATGTCTAAAGTTAACTTTACTCTGCGTATGTTTGTAAAAAAATCGATTAATTGTCACACGGATACCAACTCACCTTCAAACTTCTAGCCGGGATACCAAGTCTCTGCACCAGTTCCTCCTCGTCTTCATCCATCAAATATGGCCGCCGCTTGTACGCTCGTTCCAGCTCCCACACTTCAATCGGCGAGAAGGTCGTTCGCTGTCGCTTCTTTCTCGGTGGCTGCTCGGAGTGGGTCGATACTCGATCGGATTCGCTGTCACAATCGCTGGTGGAACTTGTGTTGCCTGAATAAGGAGATGATCGTGGGCTGGTATCACTGTAGCTGTGTTGAGGACTTGGAGTCTGAATGTTGTGACGGTATTGCATAAACGCTGTTGAGATAAACGAAACGTTTTCATTTATAAATAGCTCGAGATTTTTATCAAGGTGAATTTTAACTGATGCGTAAATTTAACATCCATCAGATTCGGTCCTTAACGTTAACTTAACTAGCTTTTTGTGTATAAAATAGTTACAAACTGAAACTGGCATCATATGAATAAGAGAGCTAAAAAACTATCAAAGGCTCGTGTTCTTACAATATTTCTCGTTCTCGCAAAGTTCCACTCGATGCAAAAACGTTAAATTTTCCCTTTCTTAATTGAGCATATTGAAATTAATTCATTATTACATTTGTTACTGAGTAACCAAAGTCGTATACATCAGGCCCCAGTTGTTCAAAGGATGGATAACGCTATTCACCGGAGAAATCACTATCCAGTGGATAAGTGTTGATAAAACGTACTACGCTATCCAGTGGATAGCGTTATCCACCCTTTGAACAACCATGCGCAGGGACAGACGAGTAGCTCTATCGAAAAAGTACACAAGCTTTAATTCTTCAAGTTATATGCATCCGCGCACTTCATATTTTCACTTTCCTACACTACAATAACGACACATTTTCCTTTTTTGCAGTTGTTCTTAGTATCTTTTTTTCATTCGTTGAATAATACAGATTGAGTAACGGTGTTGACGACACAAAGTAGGCTTATGTTGCCACAACAAACTTTAGAATTGATATCCTAATTATCAGTGACCTCGACCCTACAATATAGACATATGTACTACAGTAGGTTTTAGAATTGACGAAGTATGACAGAATAACCGTACAAAAAGTGAGCTTATGAGTAACATCCATTCTGTTGGTTAGCAGAATTACTAAAGTTTGACTCACCGGAGCATGATGATTCTTGATGTGTTACGTCATTCTCCAGACCCAGGATACTGCTGATGGAGAAGTCAGTCAGCGACGGACGGAAGACTGGTGCCAAGGACGGAGCACGGACAGGAGGACTGGGTGAAACCACAGAATCCACGACAGAAACAACTGAGTTAAAGCAATGACTCTCCATTACAACTGAGCTGATAAACTTGTTACAGTAACTACTGCACAAACTGAATGAAGAACCCATACAACCCCAAACCTTATTTATACACTGACAGCTGTCAATCAACGAACAACAAAGCGGTCCGACAAACACGATGGTTTTTCGGCCGATAACTAACGAAACAAACTATCGGCCGATAACTAAAGAAACAAACTATCGGCTGATAACTAAAGAAACTAACTATCGGCCGATAACTAAAGAAACAAACTATCGGCCGAAAACTAAAGAAACAAACTATCGGCCGATAACTAAAGAAACAAACTATCGGCCGATAACTAAAGAAATTCTACAATTAACAAACTTTTTCACCACTCTATAGCGGCTACATAATTAAACGGTTACCGCTCGTTTCACGATGCCCTGGCCGATCAATTATCGGATTGACTTGTTTGAACCTTTTTTGTTGCAGAACGTATATTATATATCTTTTGTCACTTTTGAGAATTTAGAAGTACAAAGGCATGTGATATATGTGATAATGCGACCCTTGGTTTTATTGTCGAGAAATACAAAGGATAAGGTACGGTGGAGCCGCTAAAATCAAGCCGGCCGGGTCCACAAAGGCAAAGTTTACTGAATCGTGGGCCGTGATTTTTTATCAGCGGCATGCTCTTTTTTGAATTTGCGCAACTATTCCATTCATGAAACCGCTCTTTTTATGGTATACGAAAGTAAAAAGCGACCATGCCCGAGAAGTCGAATTTTGGACTTTGCGTGTGAAGACCCGCGCACGCAATCATTTATTAATATTATAATTTTATTTTATTTCGTGTTGCTGTTCTTTCAGATGATAGCCAGGAAATGTACCAAGAACAGAATTTTATAACTTCCGCCAAGAACGCACAGAAGTTTGATGATGATGATGATGTGGAAGTGCCATTGCATTGCTTTGACTCGTTAATTAATAAACTGCTCCACGTTTTTAAATTCAGAATGCTTGTAAATGCTGTAGCTAAAAAATGTCAATCGATGTTACTGCTAAGCCATTTGCGGCCATTCAAAAGAGTTTTCGGCCGCCATTTTTGACTTGAGGACACGAGCGGTGTTTTACATGAAATACTTATTTTATCGCCGCTTAGAAACATTGATAAGTAAAGCAAATTCAGATTCAACTTCACAACTAAAGCTAGCTCTAACTCTAGATATCTCAAGATCACTGCATAGCGAAGAAAAATAAAAATAAACGAATTGGTCAAGTTCTGAAGTCGAGACTTCCACTTAAAAGTTTGTCCTTATTCAAAATGGCGGCCGGTCAAGAATCCTGAACAGGCTCTTTTGCTATGTCTGTACCGCGGCTTTCGGCAGACAAGTTAACGTGCTAGAAAACTTCTTACGGCACATGTATTTTTGATCTGACTTAATCTTATTACTCCTCTCCGTGATGTCATTTTTGCGTGGAATTTCCGTGAGAAAAGAGCACGAGAGGCAAACGCGCGTGGCTTGTGAGATTTATATACTCGCTTTTATAGTTTCAAACTCGTATCGCGCGTTTTACGAAGTATTGACCCCGCAGAAGCCCCTAGGAGCTAAAAGCATTTTGCAGCCGATTAATTTTACACTAGCGACAGTGCCCCAAAAACCTTGTTTTGATTCTTTTGTAAAACGAGAAAAAATACGAGGTTTTCAGTGGTCAAATCTCGGTATTTTAGATCACAAACACACATGTTTATCAAAGATTTTTTAAAGTTCATTCTTCGGATTATCAGAAGTTAGCGAGTTAGCACGTACGCTAAACCAATTGAAACTTAGCTTCGTTTTATAAGCAGTACCGGCCGGTAATCCCTTTTCAAAACATTTGCGTTTATTATAATCAGTGATTACCTCTTTATCGAATACCTTCATTTGCTTTAGTCGGCGAAGACAGTAGCTTACTTGTATATGTTTTCTGAAACATGAAGTTCTTCTTTGTTAGCTTTCAATTGGTCAATTGAAAGTTCTTTTCCGTATTAAAGAGAAAGTACTTCTCTTAAACTTTGTTTGGTTTTAAGCGAATAAACTTAACTTGTTGCCACAGCAACAGAAATGTCAAATGTTGCGCTGCAATGTATTTATACGCTTTTTCTGACAGAATTCTTGAGCGGAGAGTCGCAAATGTTAATATAAACTTTATATCTTTGACAATGACATGTCGGCATATAAAGGGTATACTTTGCTTTTAATCGCATTACCGTATTTTCTCAATTAAACGCCCCCGGCGTTTATTTCAAACTTGGTCTGGTGGACCCGGCGTTTATTTGAAGCCGGCGTTTAATCGGGGCCCGGCGTTGTTGATTTATTTATTATTATCATCCATCCTCAGATACCTAGGGCCAGTTTGTCAAAGCGAAACAATTTTTCCCTTTGTCCCGCCCGGACAAACTGTCCCTGGGTCTCCGAAGACGATTATTACCAATGGATACAGTACTGCATACGGCACGTTGCAATCAAGATTTGTGACAAACAGAACCGAAACAATATATGAACAACATGGGAACAAGTAAATGTTATGGATATAAAACTTTAAGTCCATAAACGACAACACCTGGACCTCGAATAAACGCCGGGTCCTCGATCAAACGCCCCCGGCGTTTATTTAAAATTAGTAGCGCGCAAAAATTAATGGCTGGGTTATAATCGCTGATACCCGTCGTCCGATTTTGTACCACGTAATGCGTTTTGTCCAATGAGCGCGAGAGAAAATTAATCGGTGGGTTATAAAACCCGATATTGCATGCGCGGTCAAAGTATATCAGTTGTTTACTGAATATAAAAAATTAAAATAAAAAATTGTTATTAACATAAGACGCGAAATGCGTGTAGCTTGGCTCGATTTCCAACACATATACCTTATTGTTACTTATTTTCGCAGGACTTAATTTTCGCGATTTTCAAAAAATCGCGAAATTAAAGACCCGCGAAAATCGATTTAAACGTTTTTATTGTCTTTTTTATGCTATTTACGTAGTTTTGGCCAATTCGCGAAAATTAAGTTCTGCGAAATATGCCCGTTCCATTTTTGCGAAATTAAGTTCCCGCGAAAATAAGTAACAATTAGGTAATAAAAGATAAAACGAACCGCCTAAGTTAATTTGACTGAGAGCTTTTTTTTTTCTAACCCTCTCTGCCCTGAGCCCGAAACGTTAAATCTCCAGAATTTTAAACATAACTAAATCTCCAGAATAATAAGTTTTCTGTATTTTCATCACCTCCGTGCTTGACAACGTATTAACTTTACATTATAATAAATTTTCCTTAGTGTTGATTAAATGTTGTCAATTACAACGGGTATTCAAAGTATGAGTTTAAAAGAGGGATTGCTTAAGTTTTTCCTACAACGAACTGTAACTAATAATGAAAAAGGTAACTGGTTCTTGCAAACTAGAAAATGGTATAATTTGAAGGGGGCGTGGGTCTAGCTGGGGGGGGGGGGGGGAGGGGCTTTCGACCGAGGAGGAGGGTGCTAATAAGAGCGTGGGCGGTTATTCGAGAAAAAATGGTAATTTGGTAAAATGGTTATCCTGCTTTGATTAACCGGACCCCGGTCTCAATCGAGCCCAATGCGAAAATGTTTGAGACTGTATTCATTAAAGGTAGCCATTAATGAGTTCAAGCCTATGACTTCTAAAATCAAGTATATCGAGAACTTATTAATTATTGAATCAATCAATATCATCACAGACAACAACAAAAATAAGTCTGTAAATCAAGTATTTATTACATTGATGGACATAAGCTATAAAAGTAAAATGTATTTACATGAAGTTAGCGAACCTTAGGGTACAAAATCGGAATGAAAAATCTGTCCGAAACTCAAGAAAAAAGAAACCTTAACCTTAACTTGTCTAATGTTCTCTTAAAATTCCACTTGCTAAAGTCACGGCTGCAACATATTCATCTAACGAATGACGGTTTTCTCTGATTGAAAAAGAGAAGTTTGTACTCGAGAATCCTGTTGCCATGACATCAGCACGTAGTCCACTTGATGGACCAATCACAGTGCTTGTACGGTACTTTGCTTTGCATTTTAGCGCCAAAGCGGTGGCAGCGCTTGGCCTGATAAAAGAAGCGGGAAAACTCCAGGCTGGTACGGTACTCTGTGGACGGCGGCAAAATGGCGGGAAAACAGGAGCATGTGCAATGGAAGATGCTGCATCTTCAGTTCCGTGACGTTTGTTCTTAATTTCATGTCAGCGCCATCTTGAGCGGCGGTTTTGAAACCAAACCTTAATAAAAGAACCCGTGAATTAACTCGTGAATTAATAAAAAATAAAGAGACTTCATTTATTGCTAGGGAACAAAAGCGCGGAAATGAAAAGTAATTGGAAATATCTAGATTTTGAAAATATGTTCAAATCTCAAAAGATTTCATTTCGACTAAAAAACGAATGCAATTTTCCGTAAATTCGAACATTTTTTATTCAGGACGCAAAAATTCAAAAAAATCGGTGAAATCATTCTGTCAAAAAGCGCTATTCAAAAATGCAACCATCGCGCAAATAATTAGGTTCGGACCATCTTAAATCATATTAACATCTGAATATCAACGCATAGTTTTTAGCTTGATACAGATGCAATTCTATAAAAAAACATCACACGATCGTGTAATGGGGAAATAATCAAACCAAAATAAATAGGTCTACTAAGTGTACAGCCCTTGTTTCAGGTAAATAACAAGGCTATCATATGAATGAAAAGGAGGCTAGTTTTAAATTAAAACAAAAAAGGAAACGTAAGTTCAGTAGGACGCAAGCGTGATAACTGACTTGGGCGCAAAATTAGACTTGCTCAATTCCATCGTTTTTTCCTGTCTTTAAGTTATAATCTAATCGACCTTTGCGGCTCCTTTGCGTACTTTCTAGTACAAACTGACTCCGTGAAAATTAATCAAAAAAAACCTTCACTTATTGAGAGAAAAAATTCAAACGTGCTTCAACCTACAAAATCGTAACGATCTACTTGCTGCAAATTCATTCGTCTTCAACGAGCCGTTAAACTTCTCAGTTATAGAATAATTTGGAAAGAAAATTTAAATCGAGCAAAAGCAAGTAGATTGTTTACTGCACCGCTTCGTAACTTCACTTACTCGCTTATGTTAGCGCTTGGTCAGAAAGAATAAGTGATGGCGAGTCTGAATGTAAGGTTCGCCGTGGAATCAGGCGAAATGTGTGTATTAGCAGATTTCATTTTCATTTCTATCTAACAATTTCTGCGTAATAAACAATTTTAACCTGACAAGTTTAACCTTCCAATTTTTGACATAAAAACTGAGGTATCCACCTCTCCTCATGTCTCATAGGCGCGCAAACTATGCATCAAGCATAATAGTTTTTACTGTTAACTCCAAAAATTTCCCTGATCCCCTTGCCCACAGCATAATCGTGATTTATGAAAAACACAATTGTCATACCTGTATTCTAGCCTCTTTGATGTTTAACTCCTCGGCAAGTTCTTCTCTGATGATGATTCCAGGAAACTTTTCTTCCATGAAAGATTCTTCCAAGCGATCAAGTTGTTCTTCTGTGAAAGCTGTTCGCCGGCGTCTCTAACGCATTCTATCACCTGAAAAACGAGAATTATAAGTTAAGTATTCTGCTTTCAGATTGCAAACCGTGAATTCTTGTAACCGACAACAACAATACTTTATTCAGAAGAATAAGACAAACTATCGTAGAAACCCGCAAATGTAACGAGTTAATCTTCTAATAACGCTAATTTAGAGGGTTTGGGAGAGTATATTAAGAAATGTTTTATAAGACAAATTGTCTCAGTTTGTATTAAAGAATTAAACTCATAACGAAAACACTCGTTATATAACTGCAATCGTGCAAAAAGATTTTACGCAAAACACAGCAACACTGTAACTCTGAAACAATTTGAGCAAAATATGCTTACAAATAAATCCCATCTGCAAATTAACCTTTAACACTTTGTCTCGAAAGGCTGTCGTTCAAGAAGTACACTTTATGAATTTGTCTTATCAATTTCATGTTAATGAAAACTTAGCACAGCGCTAGCAATAACTTGGCGCGTGTTCTTTCTTCAGAAGTTCCTAATTAGTTTCTTTCGTAACGTTCCTACCTTAAAACATATTAACTTTAATCCACTTACCACTTTCCTGTTCGTCCAGTTTCCTTTTGTTTCCTCCTGTTACCATGTTTTCAAAGTCAACGCAGAAGAAGTTAGTCCTTACAAGTCAAGCGAGATTTGTTATTGAACGCGCGCGTCTTCTCTGGAAGTGTGACTTCTCGCTGATGAGTTGATTGACAGTTAGAACTGTCAATCAACTCATTAGCGAGAAGTCACACTTCCAAACGTAAACTCACATAAATTAAATCAACATGTAAAGACTGTAAACTCATTGTCTGTAATGAAGCACGCTTGAATTAAGTTTATAAACAACTGATCTTTTGTGCTATGTAAAAAAACAAAAGATTCATCCAGTGAACTTTTTTACTTTTTTTCGACGATCCTTTTATAAGCTAACCGGAAGTTCGGTTCAGAGTATTTTCATAAAAGGGGTTACAGTCTCTATAAAAATAATTTATAACTGTAATTTGTTTTCTTGCGACTGATTTCGTAACTTAAAATCTTGTTATTAACCAAGCATGGCAAAAATCAACTTAAAAAACAGTGTATAGATTTGTAACAAGAAAGCTAAGTGGCCGCGAGAATGGTGTGAAAGGCATGTTTTAATGTTAAAACCTTTTTCTTGGAAAGTTTGAAAGTTATTCCTTGTGGCATTTTCTCATGATGTGCAAGAAATCTATGGAATTATAATGGAAGCGTACAGAAGGTCACATAAACGTTTTCCCCACAGAACGAAAAGGGATCACTTTGTCTTCCAAAAGAAATTTAGACAGCAACTTGGAGTGCATGGCATATTGCAAGCTCCCTGTTATTGTGTGACAGGCATCTTTGATTGTAAAAGCAATGTTATTATTACAGCTTACCCGACAGTATAATGCATCTATAGGTGCTTGTAGAGTCAAAATAAAAAATGTCTTCAAAGATGATGAAAGTATCTTGATAGTACTGAGATAAGGGAAGTCGTAAGATAGCGTGTGAAGGCAATTTAAAGAACAAAGACACTGTGCAAGGATAGTACCAAACTCTTGAGATGACAAGTTGTCTAAGCTGTTACAGTAGTGCCAAGCGAAGCGTGCCCCTCTAGAGTTTAATGAATTAATTACTTGAAATTTGAATCTGTTAGTCAATTATCGAATGCATAAGCGCCGGTCAATGTTCGTATCAAAATTTCGTTTCTGGTAACAGCCGCCCGATTTGAAGTGAAGAGATGGCGAGTGATTGAATTTGTCTTACCATCTTTTGCATCTTATAACGGCCGAATAAACGTTCGGCCTGTGATCAGAAAACTAGATTTTTATTTTAACATTGATAACCCAATGTATTCTTAAAATTTTCCGGCTAACGGATTCACTCTTGGGGGAAACGCTTCACTTGGCACAACTAACAGCGTTATGTATCATTAGTTGCCATTTAGAATACAAGTCTATTTTCAATAACATAATTGCAGCATTTATTGCAGTTCTAGATATTACTTTTTGGAAAACTATAAATTTTCCTTTTATAAACAACTTTACTGTGGGAATTAATGAGTCAAACACAAGTTTGCATAGTAGTAGTTTTTTAACATGGTAGAAATATTGTATATTTAATTTCTTTTGTGAAATAAATCTTGTGTTGAAGATTTCAACAAAAATTGTCTTTTTATAAGATTTCGCTACAAGCTCTGCGTCTACAAGCGCTACGAACGAATACTCACCAACGGGCTTCGCTACAATCGCTACAAGCGCCACATCTACCGAATACTCAACAGAGACCTTCGCTACAATCGCTACAAGCGCTACATACTTTTGGTCAGAGTATTCAACCTGTTTCAGAGGAAGCAAACTTACTCTTCTTCAGATCAGAGAGCGGGGAAATTACTCTTTGTCAGAATTTTCTTTCTACCGTATTTCAGATCAGAGAGCGGAGCAAAATTACTCTTAGTCAGAATTTTCTTTATACCGTATTTCAGATAAGAGAGCGGAGAAAATTACTCTTAGTCAGAATTTTCTTTCTACGGTATCTAAGATAAGAGAGTTGAGCTAAATTACTCTTTGTAAGAATTTTCTTTCTACCGTATTTCAGATCAGAGAGCGGAGCAAAATTACTCTTAGTCAGAATTTTCTTCATACCGTATTTCAGATAAGAGAGCGGAGAAAATTACTCTTAGTCAGAATTTTCTTTCTACGGTATCTAAGATAAGAGAGTTGAGCTAAATTACTCTTTGTCAGAATTTTCTTTCTACTGTATTTCATATCAGAGAGTGAAGCAAATTTACTTTTTGTCAGAATTTTCATTCTATACGTATTTCAGATCAGAGAGCGGAGCAAAATTACTCTTTGTCAGAATTTTCTTTCTATACGTATTTCAGATCAGAGAGTGGAGCTAAATTACTCTTTGTCAGAATTTTCTTTCTACAGTAATATGTTTTTCAGATCAGAGAGCGGAGCAAAATTTCTCTTGGTCAGAATTTTTTCTATCGTATTTCAGATGAGAGAGCGGAGCAAATTTATTCTTGGTCAGACTATTCTGCCCACCGTATTTCAGAGGGACGATACACAAAACCTTCCCAAACTATGGTGTACCGAATTGTCAGAGGATGCAAAATTACCCTTAGCCAAAGTTTTCTGCCTCTTTCTAAGGGAAACATATCCAATTTATTTTCTATCATGATGATGAAAATTGTATAAAATAAAAATTTGAATAAAAAAATTGTATATATAAACACATAACTGCTTTGCTAACAGCAGAAGAAAGCAAGCTGCTAAACAGTAAAGACCTCTGTAACAGGAGAAGCAAGCTACTAGCGAGAAGCAGAAACTAGCAAAGAAGTAAAGTTAACACGGAAGGAAGATTTCCAACGGGAGAACAAACATATTAAAGTGTCACTAACCGAGATAATAGTATTAGAAGGCGAAGACGGTGAAAGACAGGCAGAAGACACTAAAGAGAGACAAAACTATTAAGAGCCAGAGAGAAGAAAGAGGCGAAGGAAACTACGTAAAAAACAAAAGAACTTCTGGAGAATTGAACCTAAAGGAAGCAGGACAAATGGAAAAAAAATACACAGGAAATAAAGAAACTATGAGAAAAAGCGATGATGAGGTGCAAGTTAACATGGAACATATAATTGAGAGGCATTTGCTTCCAGCACCTAAAGACACAAGTTATTTTCTGTCAAGTGATGTGCAAGAAATCTATGGAATTATAATGGAAGCATACAGAAGGCCACACAAACGTTTTCCTCACAGAACGAAAAGGGATCACTTTGTCTTTCAAAAGAAATTTAGACAGCAACTTGGAGTGCATGGCACATCGCAAGCCCCCTGTTATTGTTTGACAGGCATCTTTGATCGTAAAATTAATGCAATCATTACAGCTTACCCGACCGTCTAATGCATAGGTTCTTGTAGAGTCAAAATAGAAAGTGTCTTCAAAGAAAATGAAAGTATCTCGTCAGTACTGAGATGAAAGAAGTCGTAAGATAGTGTGTGAAGGCAATTTAAAGAACAAAGCGACTGTGCAAGGATAGTAGCAAACTCTTGAGATGACAAGTTGCCTATAGCTGTTACAGTAGTGCCAAGCGAAGCGTGCCGCTCTAGAGTTTAATGAATTAATTATTTGAAATTTGAATCTGTTAGTCAATTTATAGAACGGATAAGCGTTGATCAATTTTCGTATCAAAATTTCGTTTCTGATGATAGCCGCCCGATTTGAAGTAAAGAGAAGGCGAGTGATTGAATAAGTCTTTCCATTTTTTGCATCTTATAGGTGAATAAACGTACGGGCTGTGATTAGAAACTAGATTTTTATTCTAACATTGACAACCTCTGTGTATTCTTAAAATTGACCAGCACGGAACCTGAGGGAACACTCACTCGGACGACAGCAACGTTTTGCATTATTAGTTGCCATTTAGATTACAAGTCTTTTATTTTCAGTAGCATCAAGTACAGATTTCACTGCAGTTCTAGGTACAGTATAACCTTTTGAAGTATAACAGATTTGCCTTTTATAAACAACTTTACTGAGACAAACACAAGTTTGGATAGTTGTAGTTTCTTTAACATGGTAGAAGTATTGTATATTTGAATTTGTTTGTGAAATAAATCTCGTGTTGAAGATTTCAACAAAAATTGTCTTTTTGTAAGATTTTTCAGTGCTGTCTTGTTCTCGCCTCACTGCCTCCGTACATTTTGGTATGGCTATGTGTTGATATGTGTTGCTCGACTGACTTGCACAAACCTTCAGATTCACTTTTTATATATCTCGTCGTCTCACCAATACTTTCGCTATATACAGTAATCACTACATTTACATCACCTCCAATTTCTCGAACTTGTACACCTTGATATGGCTATGTACGTATTGCTTGACACAATTCCAAAATCCTTTAGATACTTTCCTTTATATTCCATTCTCAACCTCGACTTATCAGTACTTTGGCTACAACCGCTACATCTGTTACAGACCGTCTATACTGCAACTGTACATATAAGAGCAACATCTTCACTTTAAATCCGTCGCTACAGTCGCTACAATCGTTGCATTGACTTTGTCTATACTCCGTACTACAATATACTCTCAATGAATACTTTCGCTACAGTCGCTACAAGCGCTACGACATCTACTCGAATACTCAATAGAGGCCTTGGCTACAATCGCTACATTCGCTACGTCCCGCGTCTGCCACGATCAAGGGACGAAGACAACCCACGGGGAGTAAATAGGGAATTACTCTTGGTCAGAGTATTCTGCCCACCGCAGGGACGAACACACCCCTAACTATTGTGTACCGTATTTCTGATGTTTCAGAGGGAGCAAAATTACTCTTTGTCAGACTTTACTTCCTACCGTATTTAAGATCAGAGAGCGGAGCAAAATTGCTTTTTGTCAGAATTTTCTTTCTACTGTACATGATGTTTTTCAGATCAGAGAGCGGAGCCAAATTACTCTTTGTCAGTATTTTCTTTCTACCGTATTTCAGATGAGGGACCGGAGCAAATTTACTCTTGGTCAGACTATTCTGCCTACCGTATTTCAAGGGACGACACACAGAGCCTTCCTAAACTATGGTGTACCGTATTAGTCAGAGGATGCAAAATTTATACCCTTAGTCAAAGTTTTCTGCCTTTTTCTAAGGGAATCACATCCAATTTTTCTTTTCTATCATGATGATGAAAATTCTATAAAATTAAAATTTGAATAAAAAAAATAGTATATATAAACACATAACTGCTTTGCTAACAGCAGAAGAAAGCAAGCTTCTAAAAAGTAAATACCTCTGTAACAGGAGAAGCAAGCTACTAGCGAGAGGAAGAAACTAGTAAAGAATACAGTTAACAGGGAAGGAAGACTTCCAATTGGAGAACAAACATATTAAAGTGTCACTAACAGAGAATTAAAAGGCAAAGAAGGTGAAAACAGTAAGAAGACACTAAAGAGAGACAAAACTATTAACAGCCAGAGAGAAAAAAGAGGGGAAGGAAACAACGTAAAGGACAAAAGAACTTCTGGAGACTTGAACCTGAAGGAACGAGGACAGATGGAAAAAAAATACGCAAGAAGTACAGACACTATGAGAAAAAGCGATGATGAGGTGCGAGTTAAAATCGAACATATAATTGAGAGGCATATGCTTCCAGCACCTAAAGACAAAAGTTATTTTCTGTCTAGTGATGTGCAAGAAATCTATGCAATTATAATGGAAGCATACAGAACGCCACACAAACGTTTTCCCCACAGAACAAAAAGGGATCACTTTGTCTTCCAAAAGAAATTTAGACAGCAACTTGGAGTGCATGGCACATCGCAAGCTCCCTGTTATTGTGTGACGGAAATCTTTGATTGTAAAAGCAATGCTATTATTACAGCTTACCCGACCGTATAATGCATAGGTGCTTGTAGAGTCAAAATAAAAAATGTCTTCAAAGATAATAAAAGTATCTTGTCAGTACTGAGATAAAAGAAGTCGTAAGATAGTGTGTGAAGGCAATTTAAAGAACAAAGAGTCTGTGCAAGGATAGTACCAAACTCTTGAGATGACAAGTTGCCTATAGCTGTTACAGTAGTGCCAAGCGAAGCTTGCCCCTCTAGAGTTTAATGAATTAATTATTTGAAATTTGAATCTGTTAGTCAATTTATCGAACGGATAAGCGTTGATCAATGTTTGTATAAAAATTTCGTTTCTGATAATAGCCGCCCGATTTGAAGTGAAGAGATGGCGAGTGATTGAATTTGTCTTTCCATTTTTTGCATCTTATAGGGGAATAAACGTTCGGCCTGTGATCAGAAACTAGATTTTTATTCGAACGTTGACTACCTCTGTGTATTCTTAAAATTGACCAGCTAACGGACCTCTGAGGGAACCCCGGCCGACAGCAACGTTTTGCATTATTAGTTGCCATTTAGATTACAAGTCTTTTATTTTCAATAGCATCAAGTACAGATTTCATTGCAGTTATAGGTTCATGTATTACCTTTTGAAATATTACAAATTTGCCTTTTATAAACAACTTTACTGAGACAAACACAAGTTTGGATAGCTGTAGTTTCTTTAACATGGTAGAAGTATTGTATATTTGAATTTGTTTGTGAAATAAATCTCGTGTTGAAGATTTCAACAAAAATTGTCTTTTTGTAAGATTTTTCAGTGCTGTCTTGTTCTCGCCTCACTACCTCCGTACACTTTGGTATGGCTATGTGTTGATATGTGTCACTCGACTGACTTGCACAAGCCTTCAGATTCACTTTTTATATATCTCGTCGTCTCACCAATACTTTCGCTATATACAGTAATCACTACATTTACATCACCTCCAATTTCTCGAACTTGTACACCTTGATATGGCTATGTGTTGCTTGACACAATTCCAAAATCCTTTAGATACTTTCCTTTATATTCCATTCTCAACCTCGACTTACATGTATCAGTACTTTGGCTACAACCGCTACATCTGTTACAGACCGTCTATACTGCAACTGTACATATAAGAGCAACATCTTCACTTTAAATCCGTCGCTACATGTACAGTCGCTACAATCGTTGCATTGACTTTGTCTATACTCTCAATGAATACTTTCGCTACAGTCGCTACAAGCGCTACGTCCACCGAATACTCAACAGAGACCTTCGCTACAATCGCTACAAGCGCCACGTCTACAGAATGCTCAACAAAGACCTTCTCCCTATCACTACAAGCGCTACGTCTATAGAATATCAACAAAGGGCTTCGCTACAATCGCTACAGTCGCTACAAGCGCTACGTCTACAGAAAAATCAACACAGACCTTCGCTACTGACAATCGCTACAGTCGCTACAAGCGCTACGTCTACCGAATACTCAACAGAGACCTTCGCTACAATCGCTACAGTCGCTACAAGCGCTACAATTCTGCCTACCGTATTTCAAAGGGACGATGGACAAAACCTTCCTAAACTATGGTGTACCGTATTTCTGATATTTCAGAGGGTGCAAAATTACTCTTGGTCAGACTTTACTTCCTACCGTACATGATGTTTTTCGAATGAGAGAGCGAAGCAAAATTACTTTTTGTCAGAATTTTCTTTCTACCGTATTTCAGATCAGAGAGCGGAGCAAATTTGCTCTTGGTCAGACTTTTCTGCCTACCGTATTTCAGAGGGACGATACACAAAACCTTCCTAAACTATGGTGTACAGTATTGTCAGAGGATGCAAAATTTATACCCTTAGTCAAAGTTTTCTGCCTTTTTCTAAGGGAATCACGTCCAATTTTTCTTTTCTATCATGATGGTGAAAATTGTATAAAATTAAAATTTGAATAAAAAAAATCGTATATATAAACACATGACCGCTTTGCTAACAGCAGAAGAAGGCAAGCTGCTAAACAGTAAAGACCTCTGTAACAGGAGATGTAGGCTACTAGCGAGAGGCAGAAACAAGCAAAGAAAGCAGTTACACGGAAGGAAGACTTCCAATTGGAGAACAAACACTACAACTGTCACTAACAGAGAATTAAAAGGCAAAGAAGGTGAAAACAGTAAGAAGACACTAAAGAGAGACAAAACTATTAACAGCCAGAGAGAAGAAAGAGGCGAAGGAAACTACGTAAAGGACGAAAAAACTTCTGGAGACTTGAACCTGAAGGAACGAGGACAGATGGAAAAAAAATACACAAGAAGTACTGACACAATGCGAAAAAGCGATGATGAGGTGCGAGTTAAAATCGAACATATAATTGAGAGGCACTTGTTTCCAGCACCTAAAGACAAAAGTTATTTTCTGTCAAGTGCGGTGCAAGAAGTCTATGGAATTATAATGGAAGCATACCGAACGCCACACAAACGTTTTCCCCACAGAACGAAAAGGGATCACTTTGTCTTCCAAAAGAAATTTAGACAGCAACTTGGAGTGCATGGCATATCACAAGCTCCCTGTTATTGTGTGACGGGAATCTTTGATTGTAAAAGCAATGTTATTATTACAGCTTACCCGACAGTATAATGCATAGGTGCTTGTAGAGTCAAAATAAAAAATGTCTTCAAAGATGATGAAAATATCTTGATAGTACTGAGATAAGGGAAGTCGTAAGATAGCGTGTGAAGGCAATTTAAAGAACAAAGACACTGTGCAAGGATAGTAGCAAACTCTTGAGATAACAAGCTGCCTAAGCTGTTACAGTAGTGCCAAGCGAAGCGTGCTCCTCTAGAGTTTAATGAATTAATTATTTGAAATTTGAATCTGGTAGTCAAGTTATTTATAGAATGAATAAGCTTTGATCAACGTCCGCATCAAAACTTCGTTTAATCTCTGATGACAGCCGCCGGATTTGAAGTAAAGAGATGGCGAATAATTAAATTAGTCTTTCCATCTTTTGCATCTTATAGGCGAATAAACGTACGGCCTGTGATCAGAAACTAGATTTCTATTCTAATATTAATAAGCTCTGTGTATTCTTAAAACTGTCCAGCTAACGGATTCACTCTTGGGGGAACACTTCACTTGGCACGACTAGCAACGTTTTGCATTATTAGTTGCCATTTAGATTACAAGTCATTTATTTTCAATAGCATCAAGTAGAGCATTTCATTGCAGTTCTAGGCATTACCTTTTGAAATATAACAAATTTGTCTTTTATAAACAACTTTACTGAGAGAAACACAAGTTTGCATGGCTGTAGTGTCTTTAACATGGTAGAGGTATTGTATATTTAATTTCGTTTGTGAAATAAATCTCGTGTTGAAGATTTCAACAAAAATTGTCTTTTTGTAAGATTTCTCAGTGCTGTCTTGTCCTCGCGGATCGCCTCACTGCCTCTCGTCGACTCACTAATACTTTCGCTATAATCACTACATCTACTACAGACCGTATGTACTGTCAGTGTGTACATATCTCTAAATGCGTCAGCTTTACTAAAATAGCCATAGTCGCTACAATCGCTACACCTACCTTGTGTACCCACCCAATACTTTCGCGAGTAAATCGCTTCTTCTGAAAGCACGCGTACACTTCGCAAGGACACGCGCGAACAACAATTTCTCAATAAGCTTAATTGGCAATTATAATACACACAGTGCATCTTTTCATCTTTTGTTAAATGTTCAGAGGTGCGATCTTTTTAAATACGATCAGAAAATAAACATCAAGCTGGTAAAAAAACGTAATTATAACAAGTAATATTAAAGGTAAAACAGCAGTTTAACGCGCAACAAACGCTACTATTGGGAAAGGTCATACTCGACAAAAAAAAATCTTCAAGGTATTTGAATTGCTTAGTTGATTATTACTTTGTCGTTGGTAATTAAAAGTAATTAAGCCGCCGTAGCAAGTTTGAAAAAGCTGATGTTTTGAGCGTTAGCTAGGCTGCGTCGGAGCATAGTTTCCAAATTCGCTACGGCGGTTTACTTACTTTACAGGCTGTAACCAACGTCCAATTGAAAAACAACTGTGTTACCCTTGCCCGCCCACGCAGCACAACAGTTTATTATGAACTAATAACTTTGAGAAATGAACTGTTTTAAGGAGCAAGTAATTGTTAAGGAGCAAGCAATTGTTTTGTAACTTTACAAGAATTTGCGTAACAATGAATTATAAATCGACTGACGGGTTTTAAGTTTTATATTTGCGCGGTTAAGAATGTCAACAGACCTATTGTGTTTCCATTTAATGCATGCGTCCAAACTTTCCGTCACCTGTTTTCGGTCGCGCGCGAACACATTTTCCAAAGGCGCTGCTTTTACACGTATCACAGAAAAAGAGTTATCATTTGAATTCCTTTATGATTTTCAGGTTATCCATTCATGCTAACATCATTTATATAAAGTAAGTCTTCGTTTTAGGCAGTGTCGTTGATAAGCAATGACCGCCCAAGTCTTTTTCAGTGAAGTTGTTATAAACGCTGTGTAGAATTTCGCATGCTGACGTTTCGAGCGTCAGTCCCTTGGACCGAAAGTACCTTCATACCTTAAATCAATTCCAGGTAGATAATTGGCTTAGTGTTTCAATTGCCTGACGTTGCCTGAAGTTTCGTTTGTTTAATTGTTTGTAGTTTTGAGCGGAGGGTTCAGAGTTATTATAGGATATTTATTTTGCAAAAATAAATGGTTTTATGTAGCTTGTTTCGTAAATCTTTCCCAGCTTCCGGTGTAATTCCCTCCAACGATTACTTCCGGTCACATTTTTGCCGGCTCTTAGGTCATGCAGGCGCGGTTACATCGCCCCTTCCAGCATGGCTTCAAACTAGTCAAGAAAATTTTCCCATCCCTCCACTCCCTCCGTTCTTTCGTTGTTGATTTGGGTTGCCGGGTTCTCCCTCACCTTTGCTGGGATAATAGTTTAAGGTTTCCATATTTTAAGCTTTCTATCCTTGATATAAAAAATAAACGGCCACACCCGTGGCCAAAATCTGCCAAATGGTAGTCTTGTCTTTCATTATCCAAGCAAACAGAGCTTTGCCAAAGCAACACATACATACTTGTTTATATGCATAGCATTTAATCTAGGAGGAACAGGATACATAGATATATATCGTTATTTGTCAGTGTCTTACAGATTAGTTGTTTGCCTCAGCCTTCGGCTTTGGCAAATAACTGATCTGCTCGCCACTGACAAATCACGAAAGTCACCCTCACTAAGTACAAAAGGAAAAGACGTTTTTTAACTTTAAAATGTGTTTATTTACAATACAACCAGCTGATTATCACAATAATTTATTTTTACAGTAAACATTCATTTCTAATGACTCTAAATTGTTTAACCCTTTAACCGGCAATCGTACAAATTTGTACGAAAAACACCAGCAGGGATTGAAAAAACTCTAGCTTTTACATATCTGGGCACATGATAGTAATGACTGCTTTTTATGGCAAAGTGATAATTTTCATAGCTTTAAAAGCCAACTAACTGACTACAACTCTTGATTTCTGTTGCATATGGTTGTTTGTTCAGCAGCAAATCTGAAAATGCCCTTTTTCTACCTAACGGGACAACAACAAAAAACACACATCTTTGCCTCCATTTTTTTTTTATGAAAAAATAGTTCTGACTTCAAAAATATACATTTGCAGCAAACATCAACCCTATTCCTTTCCGTTCACCAAGAGCTATGCTTGCAAACCTGTAATTTCCTCATTGGTGACCGAAAGCCACCGAATCCTGCCAGCAAAATGTTGCACCGATTGCATTCTTTTGAAGTCAGAACTCGTCCAAATTGCCTTGGCAGGTCTCGGAATCCACCGACAGAACGGCCAGAGAGACAACTTTACTCATGAACAGCCATCTTTCGATTCGAATATTTTTGGCGTTCCAATCAAGACAAAATCATCTCTCACCTCTGGTTTCTTTCAGATGCTGGCCTCTACCCACCATTCTAGCTTAATGATGCCAGCCTGGGGGCTTCTGCAGTGAAAAATGACTCGAAAAATCACTTATAAACACAAAACGTGCCAAATCCAAGCCCAACAGCTCGCCTACGAAAGAAGCAACTGCCGACTACTGACGTCACAATAAAAATTTGAGCCCTCGGTGTTTCGAAACAGCACACATTTTTACTTGAACTTCTTATATGCAATCACGAAGTTCTACAGAATGTCTAAGCCCAGAAAAAACCTCTAGAAAGTCACAGAAATTTGACAGTTAAAGGGTTAATTCTAATTACATCTGTTTACATAAACGTTTCCTCTCTTTACTACAAAGCGAAATGCCTGAACTATTTTATTCACATGCAGGTTGAAAATGATAATAGCTTCGTATTTTAGACCATTTCTTTCTAAAACTTTTTCAAAAACCTACATTCAGTACGGCTGGTATCTACGTAAATTACGGCTGTACGATAGTCTTGCGGGCTCAGCTGGTCTTCTCTTAAACTGGTCCGGGTAGAACATGGGTACCAGTAACGATGAACGGCTTCTAAACTGGTTGGACTTGAATGACAAGTAATGGTAGTCTGCTGTGATTGGTCGACTGCGCGGCTTATCTTCTAACTGATTTTCCAGCACTGGATTGGACATACGTTCAGCTTGCTTCCAGTGATCTAAAGGGGACTGGATCAGAAACTGAGTTCTCTCACAAGGCATGACTCTAGTGGCAGGACGCCCAAACTGGTTTGACGGGCTGGTCTGATGGACGGACATCACTTTTCTTCCTTCTTTTCTTGATCTGGCCCGTCGGTTCTGGAACCAATACTGAAAAGAAAACACAAATAAATTGTTAATAACATCCGCAAAATACCACCTGATAGGAAACAAGGAATTGAAAGTTATGCAATAATTTATGGGTACAATTACTTTTATTGGAAATAATAAAAGGATTTTATTTCTTATGTGTTTTTACGGCAAGTTAATCTTAGTGCGACAACATACCAACCCATGTTAAATTGATCACCCTAAGACCAGGAAAGAAAAATATTTTTTGCATTGTTCGAAAACTTGATTTGATCACTTAAGTTAACTATCCTCTGAGTGTGTTTCTAAAAAAAATGCATACATTGTCGCACAGAATAAAAATCTCATCAAGAAGGGTTATTGTTGAGATTGAACACAAATTTTCAGGACTTAAATTAATCTTATTGACGAAAAGAAAGGTTTTTAGTTTGAAACTGTTCATTTTTGTGTCGAAATGAAACGCATATAAACAATTCAATTGTTCAAACAAGAAAACTGAATAAGGAGTCATAATTTTCCGTCATAATTTTTTCCATAAATTGTCGCACAGATAGATGGCAAGAATAAACATATTAGCTAGAGGGGTTATTGTCTTGATTTAACGCAAATTTTCAAACTTAAATTGATATCATTGACAAAAAAAATAGTTTTTTAGTTTGAAACTGTTCATCAAGTTGTGTCAAAATAAAACACATAAATAATTCAATTTTCCAAATTAGAAAAGTGAATCAAAAGTCATAAATTCCAGAAACGCAAAACTTTCATAACATGGTTAAATCCAACTCAACTTCAAACTTCTAACAGGGATACCAAGTCTCTGCACCAGTTCCTCCTCATCTTCACTCATCAAATATGGCCGCCGCCTGTACGCTCGTTCCAGCTCCCACACTTCAATCGGCGAGAAGGTCGTTCGCTGTCGCTTCTTCCTCAGTGGCTGCTCGCAATGTGTCGATACTTGATCGGGCTCGCTGTCACAATCGCTGGTGGAACTTGTGTTGTCGGAATAAGGAGATGATCGTGGGCTGGTATCACTGTAGCTGTGTTGAGGACTAGGAGTCCGAATGGAGTGACGACGTTCCACTGCTACTGTTGACGAAAATTGAAACATTATCATTCATAAATCGCTTGAGTTTTCATGGGGCAGAATGCATGGACATCATTAAATATTCATTATCAGCGAAGCGGCAAATTTGAATGCGAAAGCGCTCACAATAAGAGAAGAAAGCGTCAAAATTGGCCCAGTAGCGTTGATTAAACTTGGTTTTCTGGTTTCAAGAAGTAAAAATCTACCAACCCACGCGCGGCTTTTTGAAGAGGAATGCTATATCAACATTTTAAAGCTCAAATAAACAAAATTGAACAAGTGTTATGACTGTTCTTTTGCACTTGAAAATACAGCAAAATTGGCCTATTTTTGTATGAAGGCTGTTTTCAAATGGAAATTTCTAAAAAGTTCTGCTGATTTTCGCCAACCCACGAACGGCAAATGAAAAATGTATCCTTTTTCTACCAGAATATGTTTAAAGATTAAAAATCGGTCAACGGGAACCACTGTTCTTTTCTGTTTGAAAACTGCTAGTTGTAGTTGCGTTTGAAAATGGCGCGTCTCGAGGAAGTGGCTATTGTTTCAAGCCTAAGACCGAATAACAATGGTCACCAAGACTACAACAATACCCATTCAAAAAAGCCACTCGTGTGTAAAATGATTCATAATTGCCGCGAATTTTAAAACTGAGCTTACTGTTCCAGCTGATTTATTCGAAAAAATCGGTCATCGCGCAATGAAGGAGGAAAACGAAAATGGCGAAAAGTTTATGGACGTCCACCGGCGATAACTTCATACAATCTTTGCGCGGAAAGATCATTACTCTTCGCTATCAAAACAAAGCTTAATCAAGATTTGCGTGCTTGTAACCTTGATTCAGTTTGAACGCACAGACTCGTGACATATCACTTCGACTATGCTATCGATCGCTTCGATCGGTGGCCGCACTGCTGTCGTCGGCGATTGAGCGTTCATGCATATAGAAAATATCCTTTAATTCACTCGCCGACTGTTTTGATCGGACGAAAGTTAAAAAGCATCCTTAGACGGAACCAAAAAGGTTGTTAATAGTTCGTTGTCGCTTCAGCGCGCAAACTGCACTCGAAACTGCACACAGAATTGTTTTATTTACGACACATTCGTCCTGCTCGCGCGGATACAAGAAAATGCGCTTTGTTTCCAACGTAACAAGTTGACGTTCGACAAAATTCAAAAACGAAACTTCCCTAACAGCAAAATGAAAAAGCAAATGCAAAACCATTAAGCGAAAATGGGTTATGAGTGAATGTTTGACTTTCGCGAAGCGAACGAAGAAGCACTGGTGCGGTGAGTTTTATTGAAACAAAGGAAGAAACAATAGGCGCTGAGTTCATTGTTTAGTTTACCGCCCTAGCATGATCTAATGAGTATTGTCGCGCATTCATAGCAACCAATGAAAACAGCTCTTTCTTAGCGTCTATGCATATTAATAAGCGTCATGACAGACCTATACACTTTCTTCAACTGTAAGTAAATGTCCCGAGAACAATAGGCATTCTACGCTATGTCTATGAAGGTTGATTTTAACTGATAGGTAATTTTCACAAGTGCACGGAGGTGAAATTGACTAGTCTTTAGTTTGTAAAAATAACATAGAAAGGAATGAAAGGAAATAGAAAGAAAAACTCGAAAAAGCTGCTCCATCTGTTTATGTTCTCACACTGACTCACAGCATTTCTGGTTCTCTTAGACTTTTACTCGATGAGACACGTAAATTGTATCTTTTTCCACAAGAGTCAACATGCTCCGGTGAGTCAAACTTAAGCAATTCTGTAATAGTACGGTCAGTTTGTAATACTAGGATGATTTAGAAACCAAATCGACGTGATAGAAATATATATATTTCTGTAATAGAGCTGAGGTCACTGATAATTACAAATTAAGCTTCTAGTGGTATAATATCAAGCTACCGGTTGTCTTCAAAATCACCCTCTCAATCAGTTGAAGACAAGAAATGAAAGGAATTGAAATGAAAGGATATTATTTTAGTAGCGAGAATCAGATCTGAAACTTTTGAAGCGCGTAACTTGAGAAACTTGCGTACTCTCTGCGTACTGTTAGTCGTCTGCCATACAATATTTTTTCTTAGTAATAGATGTAATTGCAAATTGATTTCAAAAGTTAATATTGATGTGTTACGTCATTCTCCAGACCCAGGATCCTGCTGATGGAAAAGTCAGTCAGCGATGGACGGAAGACTAGTGACAAGGACGGAGCACGGACAAGAGGACTGGGTGAAACCGCAGAATCCATGAGAGAAACAACTGAGTTAAAGCAATGACTCTTCTTGACAACTGAGCTGATAAACTTGTTACAGTAACTGCTGCACAAACTGAATGAAGAACCCATACAACCCCAAACCTTATTTATACACTGACAGCCGTCAATTAACGAACAACAAAGCGGTCCGACAAACACGATGGTTTTTCGGCCGATAACTAAAGAAACTAACTATCGGCCGATAACTAAAGAAATTCTACAGTTAACAAACTTTTTCACCGCTCTATAGCGGCTAACTAATTATACGGTTACCGCTCGTTTCACGATGCCCTGGCCGATCAATTATTGGATTGAATTATTTGAACCTTTTTTGTTGCAGAACGTATATTATATATCTTTTGTCACTTTTGAGAATTTAGAAGTTCAAAGCCATGTGATATGTGATAATGCGACCCTTGGTTTTATTGTCGAGAAATACAAAGGATAAGGTGGAGCCGCTAAAATCAAGCAGAAATGTTGGCTTGGAAACTACATGGCACATCAACTTAACAGGCGTTTGTCTTGCGCCGGCCGGGTCCACAAAGGCAAAGTTTACTGCATCGCGCGCCGTGAGTTTTTATCAGCGGCATGCTCTTTTTTGAATTTGCGCAACTATTCCATTCATGAAACCGCTCTTTTTATGGTATACGAAAGTAAAAAGCGACCATGCCCGAGAAGTCGAATTTTGGACTTTGCGTGTGAAGACCCGCGCACGCAATCATTTATTATTATTATAATTTTATTTTATTTCGTGTTGCTGTTCTTTCAGAGGATAGCCAGGAAATGTACATAGAACAGAATTTTCTAACTTCCGCCAAGAACGCACAGAAGTTTGATGATGATGATGTGGCGGTGCCATTGCATTGCTTTGACTCTTTAATTAATAAACTGCTCCACGTTTTTAAATTCAGAATGTTTGTAATTGCTGTAACTAAAAAATGTCAATCTATGTTACTGCTTAGCCATTTGCGGCCATTCAAAAGAGTTCTCGGCCGCCATTTTGACTTGAGGAGACGAGCGGTTTTTTACACGAAACGAAAGACTTCTTTTAACGCCGCTTGCGATTAAAGGGACTATGTCACGGATTTTAACAGATTTTTGAACAGGTAATATTTATATTTGTGTCGTAGGAAACCTAAAAATATTGGTCCATTTTTATTAACAATTGTTATTTTAAAGCACTTAAACTGTTTAAAAGTGCGTTTTGCATTTTGGCTGCGGATGGCTTGGATGGAAATGGATTTCAATTTGGAAACGTTAGCCAACTTTTTCAAGTTGTTTTCGCGCGCCTTAAAAAAAAAATCGATATTTATAGCCGAAATTTGATTACTATCCCCAAATTAAGGTTACATCTTCCGCTAAATGTTCAAAGACAATTTTTTAATACACTTAATTTCAAACACATAGCACTACATTACAATATATAATTCACATAATCAAGTACACTACTTTACACAGCTTACACTACATTTCAAATAGACTACATTAAACTACGTTATACTGTTTTACATTTTTTGTTACTTTGTCCTTACTAGAAACGGCTTTTGGTCTTGGGACTGAACAGCAGAAGAAAAGTTAATAAAAAGAAAAATATATATATATGTACACGTACACTCAGTTAAACATACATACGACGTCTAGTCGGGGAAAATAAACTATTATTATTATTATTATTATTATTATTATTATTATTTTTCAGCGAATACTGTGCTGATTATAAAACGTTTTTTAAACTTACAATTACCTTTTCTTTACATTTCGAGGCATACTAAAAAACTTGTCTGCTGGCTTAAAATCCTTCTAAATGATACTTGAATTCCAGTTTCATAATAAATTCGTTCAAGCTTCCTTGTTTTAAACTAAGCTTATTGTTATAAATAGAGCATTAATATTTAGCAAACAGAAGGACATAGTTAAGCTTTTTTAACATCATCTGGGATGAAACGGAGTCAGGTTCATTTGATAATTTCCTAAAGAGTAATTCAATTATGTTAGGTGAGCAGGAGGTGTTATTAAACCACTTTTAGAGAAAATTTTCTTGACCATCGACATTGGATGAATGAGTGGCCAAAAATGTTCAAAGACAATGTAAATTTTTCATGGATAAACAGTTTAGATAAAAAAAAACTACGAAATCCCCGTGAGTCCCTTTAAGGAAAGCAATTTTATTTAAGTTCAAAACTAGCATAGCAGGCTATCAAAATGGTGGCCGAGCAGAAATCCTGAAGAGGCTCTTTTGCTTTGTCTGAACCGCGGCTTTCGGCAGAGAAGTCAGGCCCTAGAATTAAGAAAACTGCTGAACGTACATGCATTTCTGATCTGACGTATTGTGGCTCGACTCGCTGCTGACTAAGCTCGTTTTAGAGGGAAAATAACATGTTAAATAAAATTCTATAACGATTTGCAACAACCCAAACACCTCTAACTTGCTGTCTGAAACTGGAGGAAGATTATTCGGATATATATTTGACGGATAAGATCCATTTCAATACCAAACCACCCCGCTTTTTGCTGTGTTAACACTGAATGGAATTTCCGTGTGTTTTGCACATATGTTAGATTATTTTAATTTATAACTGGAGAGTGTAATGGGCCGAGTTTAGAGAGACTGAGAGAACATTTAAATACGCCCATTAGCTAGCGGCGGTAAAGAACGTTGAGTTAAGCGGCATTTCAAGAGCAAGAGTACAAGTTCAAGGACATTTTTCAAGAATCATTCACGGGAGTGGCAAATAGAATTGTGAGTAGTGTACTACAGTATTACAATAACATTATACTGTCGAGGTTAGGATTTTCGAGAGCTTTTCGGAACGAATTAAGTTATATTTTTGTTCTTATAGTTTGACTATTGAGTATTGTGTACAAAGACAAACACGATCCAGTACAGGAATTAGTCACAATTTCCCGTAAAGCTGTGGTGTTGCTACCTATATCTCATCACTTCGAACCGGCACAGTGTTCTAAACACCGTGAGAAAAGAGCACGCGAGACACGCTCGCGTGGCTGGAGAGATTGAACTCACGTTTCGAGTTTTGCACTCGCCCCGCGCGCTTAATTTACTCAATATTGACCCCGCAGAAACACCTACGAGCTAAGTGTATTTTTGAAACTGATCAATTTTGCACTAGCGACAGTGTATTATCTTTTACTAGTTCAAAAAATTGTTTTGGTTCTTTTGTAAAGCGAAAAAAATACGAGTTTTTCAGTGGCCAAATCTCGGTATTTTAGATAACAAACACGTATGTTTATCAAGGATTATCTAAAGTTCATACGTAAACCAGTTGAGAACTATGATTTATAAGCAGCTCCGGTCGTAATTATTTTTCAAAACATCTGCGTTTTTAATAATCAGTGATTACCTCTTTATCTAATACATTCGATTTATTTTGCTGGAGAAGCCAGTAGCTTACCCGTATATGTTTTTTTTTTTTTGAAACCAAACATTAACTTATATTTTCTCTTTAGCTTTGTTGGTTTAATGAATGATCACTGTTAGCCTGCGTTACAGGAGAACTTAACCCCAGTATAGTTCGACTGCAACGCAGGCTAATCTCTGTAGGAAAAACAAAATGCATTTTAAAATTGTCGATGATGTTTCGTCTTACTTCGTTTTCACTTTGAAGCACTGTATTGTATAGCCTGCGAACGCAGAAGTATTTCCTGCTGTACTTTTCGGCAACGAGAAACGACAGCCGGAAATACGTCTGCGTTCGCAGGCTACGTATTGTATGAAAAGAATTAATTTCTTTTTAAGCACTTCCGCGGTCCGCTTTGTGGGCGACATCTTCTTTATTTTATTATTTTTTTTTTTTCAGTTAGAAGATGTCGTTAGAAAATTGCTGAATTACAAGTTTCGTTAAAAGAATATTCAGACAGACGTCAGTCAGAGCACAGGTGAAAGTAGAATTGACAACTTGCTTTTGACCCAAGCGACGCAAGCCTGTTGAATAAGAACAAAAAGTGGTTTTGTTCAAGAAAAAAATTCAGTGGTGTATTATACTGCTGAAAACGGGACAGCAGCTCAATCAATAACTCGTGATTTTTCCAGCGCTCATGGATGATGCGTGGTTCCGCTGTAAAGATTCTTTAATTGTGGTTGTAACATGCGCATGCTAAAATAAACAGTTGGCCGCAATAGTTTTTATAAAGGTACAGTTTACACTTTTGAAAAAAAAAACGGAGGTATACAAATATCTCAAGAATGATAAAGAAAGAAAAGTTAACAAATGCTAGCTGGGCTACCTGGGGCTATTAAAAGGAGGACGTTTTTAATAATGAAAAGAGTGACTGGTCTTTGCAGACTAAAAGATGTGTGTAGAAAGTTTATTTACAACTGGAAATGACTTAAATGAGAAGAATGGGGGGGGGGGGGTCGACTGGGGAGGGGGTGCTTATAATTTGTGACCTTATTAGAGCGTGGGCGCCTATCCGAGTAATTGTAATCTTGCTTTAAACAACCGAACTCTGGTCTCAATCGAGCGCAATGCGATTTTTTTTTAAGATTGTTCCAACCAATGAGTTTAAGCCCGTGACTACTAAAGTCAAGTATATCGAGAACTTAGTCATTTAATATCATCACAGTCAACAACAAAAATAAGTCTGTAAATCAAGTGTTTGTTACATTGATGGACATAAGATATAAAACAAAAGTGTATTTACATGTAGTTAGAGAGCCTTATAATCGGAATAAAATCGGAATAAAAGATCTGTTCAAACTTAACCTTAACTTGACTAATGTTCCCTTAAAAATCCACTTGCTAAAGTTAAGGCTGCAACATATTCATCTAACGAATGATGGTTTTCTTTGATTGGCGAAGAGAAGTTTGTAAACATGGGCTTGTGCAATTGAGTAAGAATCAGCGATGGTGTACTCGAGAATCCCGTTGCCATGACATCAGCATGTGGTCCTCTTGATGGGCCAATCACAGTACTTTTTCGGTCCTTTGTTTTGCATTTTAGCGCCAAAGCGGTGGCAGCGCTTGGCCTGATGAAAGAAGCGGGAAAACTCCAGGTTGGCACGGCACTCTGTGGACGGCGGCAAAATGGCGGGAAAACAGCAGCATGTGCAGTGGAAGATTCAGTTTCTTCAGTTCCATGACGTTTGTTTTTAATTTCCTGTCTGCGCCATCTTGCGCGGCGGTTTTGAAACCAAACCTGTTAATAAAAGAACCCGTGAATTAATAAAGTATTAATATTATAACTTGTGAATTAATCAAAAATAAAATTAACTTCATTTGTTTCTAGGGGAATAAAAGCGCGGAAATGAAAAGTTATTGGAAATTGCTTGTTTTGTTTGTGTCCCCATATCAAACCATGTGACATTACCAGCTACTTAATGTTAAAATTAAATCATAATTATCTAAATATCAACGCATAGTTTTTAGCTTGATAAATGTGCTATTCTATAAAGAACATCACACGATCGTGTAATTAAAATTAAAAAGGTCTACTAAGCGTACAGCCCTTGCTTCAGATAAATAACAAGACTATCATATGAATAAGAAAGCTCGTTTTAAATGATAACAAAAACAAAAAAGGAAACGTAAGGTATTCAGTAGGACGCGCGCGTAATTACTGACGTTTCGCGACTTGCGCGCAAAATTAGACTTGCTCAATTCCATCGTCTTTTCCTGTCATATTAATTTAGTTATTATCTTTAAGTTATAATCTACTCGACCTTTGCGGCTCCTTCGCGTTCTTTCTAGTACAAAAAATTTCAAACCCGCTTCAACCTACAAAATCGTAACGATCTACCTTGGAGCAAATTCAGTCGTCTTGAACGAGCCGTAAAACTTCTGAGTTGTAGAATAATTTGGTAAGAAAATTCAAATCGTGCTAAAGCAAGTAGATTGTTTACTGCACCACTTGGTCAGAAAGAATAAGTGATGGCGAGTCCGAAAGTAAGGTTCGCCGTGGAATCAGGCGAAATGTGCGTAGATTAGCAGATTTCATTTTCATTTCTTTTTTACTAACAATTTCTGGAATAAACAAAAAGTGATGTTTGCAGTTTGCCACAGACCTTGGTGTTAACACATTGCTTAATTTAAAACAGTTCTAGCCTGACAAGTT
Source organism: Oculina patagonica (assembly GCF_052425735.1). Classification (NCBI taxonomy): domain Eukaryota; kingdom Metazoa; phylum Cnidaria; class Anthozoa; order Scleractinia; family Oculinidae; genus Oculina; species Oculina patagonica. Next base: position 35,451,772 of record NC_135761.1, read on the forward strand.
TAACCTTCCAATTCTTGACATAAAAACTGAAGTATTCACTTCTCCTCGTGGCTCATAAGTGCACAAAATTCGCATCAAGCATAATAGTTTTTACCGTGAACTCCAAACATTTCCCTGATCCCCTGGCCCACAACATAATCGTGATTTATGAAAACACAATTGTCTTACCTGTATTCTATCCTCTTTGATGTTTAACTCCTCGGCAAGTTGTTCTCTGATTATGATTCCAGGAAACTTTTCTTCCATGAAAGATTCTTCCAAGCGATCAAGTTGTTCTTCAGTGAAAGCTGTTCGCCGGCGTCTCTGACGCATTCTTTCACCTGAAAAAAAAGAGAATTATAAGTTAAGAATACTGCTTTCTGAATGTAAACCGTGAATTTTTGTAACAACTAACAACAATACTTAATTCATAGGAACAAGAAAAATTATCGTAGCAACCCGCAAATGAAACGCTCATTTAGAGGGTTTGAGAGAGTCGCGGTACATTAAGAACTGTTTAAGACAGATTTTTGCAGCTTGTATTTAAGAATTAAACTTATAACGAAAACACTCGTTATATTATTGCAATCATGCAAAAATATTTTATGTAAGACACAGCAAGAAGTTAAGAAGTTAACTTTATTTATTTGCCTTATCAACTGCTTGTCAATGGAAACCTAAGCACAGCGCTAGCAATTACTTGGCGCATGTTCTTTGTTGAAAAAGTTCCTGTTCTTTTGTAACGTCCCCCTGCGTCCCACCTTAAAACATTTAAAGCTAATTTACTTACCGGATTCCTGCTCGCTGAGTTTCCTTTTGTTTCCTCCTGAAACCATCTTTTCAAATTAAATTTTCGTTTCAACAGTGCAGTCGCTAACGCAGAGGTTGTTCTCTTTAAAAGTCAAGCGAAATTTGTTATTAAACGCGCGCGCCTTCTCTTTTAAATGGTTTTTCACATGTGGGCGGGCGTTATAGGAACAATAGAACTGTCAATCAACTCATTAGCGAGAAGTCACACTTCCAAAACGTAAACTAACATAAATTAAATCAACATGTAAAGACTGTAAACTCATTGTCTTTAATGAAGCACGCTTGAATTAAGTTTGTAAACAACTGATCTTTTGTTATGCGTAAAAACAAAAGATTCATCAAGTGCACTTTTTTTACTTTTTTTCGACGATCCTTTGATAAGCTAATCGGTAGCTCGGTTCAGAGTATTTTCATAAAAGCGGTTACAGTCTCTATGAAAATAATTAAGAATTGTAATTTGTTTTCTTACGACTGATTTCGTAACTTCAAATCTTGTTATTACCCATTCATGGCAAAAATCAACTTAAAAAGAAAACCAGTGTATAAATTTGTAACATGAAAGCTAGGTGGCCGCGAGAATGGTGTAAAGACAATCATGTTTTAAAACCTTTTTCTTGGAAAGTTTGAAAGTTTTTCCTTGTGACATTTTCTCACTTCGCAAGGACACGCGCAAACATAATGACTAAATAAGCTTAATTGACAATTATAATACACGCAGTGCCTCTATTGATCTATTGTTAATTTTCATAGGTGCGATGTTTTCAAATACGATCAGAAAATAAACATCAATGAGCTGGTAAATAAAACGCAAATGAAAATTGAAAATAAAACAGGAGTTTAAAGAGCAACAAACATATTTTAGTATTAGGAAAGGACTCACTCAACAAAATAAATTCGTCTTGATATTCATTGATAAAGGTAAATAAGCCGCCTTAGCCGAAGCCGAATTTAAAAAAAATGACATTTCGAGCGCTAGGCTTCGTGGGAGCATACTTTCCGAATGCGCTACGGCGGTTTGTTTACTTTACAAGCTGTAATCCAACTTCCAATTGATAATCAACGGTGCTTCTTTTTCCGCATCACAACAGTTTCTTCATAAACTAACAACTTTGTTTGTTTTGTTACTTCACAAAAATTTGCGCAATAAAGAATTATTAATCGACTGACGGTTTTAATTTTTATGCGAGGTTAAAAAAAATCGAGTGTCAGGAGACCCATTCACTTCGCACGCCCAGCCTTTCGGTCACTTGGTTTCGGTCGCCGCGCGCGCGAATTAATTTTCGACAGGCGTTGTTTGTAACAGGAACATGAATTAACATTTAAAATCGTTTACGACTCTTAGGGAATCGATTCATGCTTACCGAACTTATATATAGTTAGCCTGTTCTTCAGGCAGTATCATTGAGCTATAACCGCCTTAGCCTTTTTCAGTGTAGACAGGTTATAAACGCTGTGAAGAATTTCCGATGCTTTCGTTTCGAGCGTCAGTCCTTCTGACCGAAATTACCTTTATCAATTCCAGGTAGACAATTGGCCAAGTGTTTCAATTGTCTAACGTTTGTATGGTTGCTTTTGTCAACCTCGTTCCCAGGGTCTCTCTCTCCCCGCCCCGCAGAGCTGAGAGAGAGACCCTGGGAACGAGGTTGTGCTTTTGTTTGTTTTTTTTTTTTGTAGGGAGGGTTCCAGGGATTTTGTCACAGTCATCACTCTCGCGAGCTGCTTGAATGTAAACAAGATCGAATATAATTCCTAAAAGTCACAGCTTTTTATCTTCCCTTTTATTTCAAAGAACTAAAATTACACTCGATTTAGCCTATGTAGCTGGCGGTTTTGTTGGGGTCAAAGTGCGCGTGCGAGCAAGCTGCGAAGCCGCAAGGGGCCTTCCTTCTCCCTAGGCCCCTTGCAGCTTCACCGCTCGTTGTCGCGGCTTCGCTGCTTGCTCGCGCGTTCGCAGGCTACCTTCTACGCAAGCTACACTCGATTTGCCTAACAACATGGATCAATTTATGAAAGCTACCTGAGATCTGCTCATTCAAAGCAAAAACTTCTACCAAGCTAAATATGATTTTAAACGTTTTTCATTGATATACAACACAATGTATGTCTGACTAAAATTACACTCGATTTAGCCTATGTAGCTGGCGGTTTTGTTGGGGTCAAAGTGCGCGTGCGAGCAAGCTGCGAAGCCGCGAGGGGCCTTCCTTCTCCCTAGGCCCCTTGCAGCTTCACCGCTCGTTGTCGCGGCTTCGCTGCTTGCTCGCGCGTTCGCAGGCTACCTTCTACGCAAGCTACACTCGATTTACCTAACAACATGGATCAATTTATGAAAGCTACCTGAGATCTGCTCATTCAAAGCAAAAACTTTTACCAAGCTAAATATGATTTTAAACGTTTTTCATTGATATACAACACAATGTATATCTGACATTAAATCCTACAGCTTTTTGATGTACTCAGGCTCAAATCTGTGGAAACAAAACAACAAAAACAAGTCTTACGTCATGAACAAAAACTTCTAGAATTTTCTATACTGATTTTGCCGTGTATTTCAACTTCTAGCATGGTATCAGTTATTTTTGAGAATATATTACCTAAGAACTAAACTCTTTAAACCTTTTTAGCTTATCACATTTTAGACCATTTTATTGCGGTTTTCAGTGATATGCGAACTCTGAAATTCAAAATCCAACTAACGAATGCGTTTTTCGCTGCCGTATATCATAATATTATGGCGACAGCCAACGAACCATGAAAAACAGATTGAAACAAACAAACTGGATCGAAATCTACCAACCCGGTTGAATTATTTAAGATGAAAGAAAAAAATGTTAAAAATACATCTTGAAAAGGGAAACACGAGGTTGACCCTATAACGTTTCCCTAAATAAGAAAATTGAAAATCATGACATTCTATTTACACTATTTAAGATGATTGACGGCAGCAAAAAGCGTAAACCGATGGTTGAGGATTTAATGTCACTGAAAACTGCAACAATGTACCATATTTTTCGTCTCTCTGGTTACCAGCTTTTGAGCTGAATGTTCCAACCTGAGAAAATTAATATGGTTCTACTTTCCTTCAATGATTGTTGACACTGTTTACTATAAAATACATTGTTTAATTTGGTCAAATTCGCACAAATTCGAGAAAGATCCTATAATTTGGTCAGAGTGTTTTTAATATAAAATACTGATTGACCGATAATCAAACATGGTAAAATCTAATCAATCAGCTTCCAAACAAGCTGAATTATTAGTTTTGGATATATTTAAGTAAAAACATAAAACCCTTATGCATCATAACAATGCCTTTAAAACAAAGCCCTATTGGTGTAAAATGTTTTTATACAAGGCAATGCAAGGGTGCTTTAATATAATTAAACCTATCTACCCTATCTAAGAACTGCTTATGTATTGCAAAAATAACACGCCACTGCATGTAATGAGTGGTTCCAGATAATATCCATACCGACCCAACGAAAGCGCAGGGCTCAAAATAATTTTTGGATAGTTGCCGGTCATGTTGACCGGCCAAACCGATTTTAGCTCGGTCACATGTCGTTTTTGACTGGTCAAAATATTGAAAATAGTAGTCACTTTTACTTTTCGTCAAATCGTCTTTGTTTGCGTGATATAGAAAAAGGACTCGCCATCTTTTCACCGTTTTGCCTGCCAATTTTTTTCTAGTTAGTTTCTTAGTACTCTTGTAAGATGTGATAGCGACAGGTCAATTAACTGACTCAGAGGCAAAATGCAAACATCTGTCACGTTGTTTTCCCTCTTTCGCGCTCGAATGAAATACCTAGTAGTTACCAAGCTTTGAACGTTTTTCCATGCACGTTCTTTTTACTGAAGTTTCGCATAATACTAAATTATAATACTGACCTGAACAGAACTGCACGGATCAAAAACTAGCAGAAAAATTAAAGATGTATCATATTTTCGAATTGGAATGACATTTATACTCATGTATTTCAGATTGGGAATTAAAGGTAAGACTTTGGAGCTACCTGTGGCTTAAATGTAAAGGTTGCTCTGCTACTGTGTAATAAATCGCTACACAAGTAAAGATTAAAATAAGTTGTTAGAATTAACGTTATAAATTGGCATAACATTTTTTTTTTTGGTCTGGTGCATGGCCGGTCAAAATGACCAGCAAATCGAACGTTTGTCCGGACAAATTGTCATCTTGGCCGGACATTGACCTTTGACCGGCCGTTATTATGAGCCATGAAAGGTCATTGAAAAATCCCTGGAAAATTCCTAGGGCATGGGGATCTCCAAAACTGGGATTTCCAGAGGGGTGGCCCATGGTTTCCAAACCAAAACCTTTCACTGGGATGGGGGATGGAAATTTTCTGGAACAGCACAATTTTTAACATTTTTTTCTTATGCATCATGTGTCTATTATATCTGACAGCAAATCCTATTGACTGGTTTTACTTGGAACGCATTTCCTGTCTGTGCACCATATACAGGACCATGTTTAGTAACTACATGTAAAACCTTGTTTTGATACTAAATCAAGGCCCTGCTTGGGCATCATACTATAAACAAGACCCCATCTGGGTACTGACAACTGTTCCAGATTACATCACTGAGGTGGTGGATATGCTTCGTAGGCTGGGGGAGCGAATGGCGGGGGAGGGGCACCAGCCGGAAGGGGAGCGCCAAATGGTGGTGCTGGCCCACCCTGTGGAAGTAATCCATGAGGCGGTGGCTGGGCGTAAGGAGCTGGTGCTGTTTCTTGCACTGCTGTGGGGTCATATGTGAAGAATATACTATCCACATCTAATGGATAATCTTCACCTTTGTCTTGGTGAATGTATTTGGCTGACACGTCTATCGATATGACTGGTTTCCAGCAGCGGCTTGCCAGAGAAGAAATTAAATGGCATATCAAATTTCTCCCGTGGATTCCATCATGACCATGATGTCCATAGCTCCATGGGTTGCCCATTAGTTTGAACTCAAGACTGGTGCCGTAAAGCTGTGTCCTTCGAACGCCAAGGACATACTGAGATTGGATAACTTCTTGGCAAAGCTGAATAACACAAGACAAATGAGCATCAAGTGTTAATGTTAAAATATTGAGTCAGTTAACAAGGTCAAAATGTTTTGGGTATGTACAAGTGATCCTCTCCATAGGCGGTGGAGCAGGGGGGGGGGCAGCAAAAATTGGGGGAAAAGGCTACACGTTTTGGTGCCGAAAATATTGCGTGCGCAGCGTAAAAATTGGTTTGTCAAGATATTCTGTCTTGTGAGTAAGTTTAATCATATTAAAAACTCTAGGAGTGAAGTGAGCCGCGCGTGGCCTGGGGGGGAGGGAGGGAGCCGCCCTAATTGGGAGCCTGTTTGCAAGCTGTATCAAACAAGAAGCGAAGTGTTTCATCAGTTCCAACCGCTGAAAAAGAGTTGAAAAAAATAATGCCCAGAGCTTGAGTGAAACATTTAAATGGAAGCCACTAAGCATTGTTTTCATTGTACTAATAATTTGTCTTTTGAGGCTACTTTCTGTTAATTTCGCAATTGAGAACTGACATGGGGAAATAAGAGTAAAACCATATTCACAATGACTTACCTTTGTGACATCTTCTGGCGCATTTATCAGTCGCAGTTCGTCAGTCTCATTCAAGCTTATGCAAAAAAATGGAGACTGTCTTGGTTGGGACTGTCTGA